>NC_056732.1:1025338403-1025553403 GCF_019279795.1 Protopterus annectens | reverse complement strand
GGACCTATGATTTGAAAACAGCCCAAAGGTAATCTTTATCTGCCACAGGCCAGATGCATTTTCTTTGAATGTGGGTTTCAATGCTATTTTAATGAATGTGAGTTTCAAGGGCAGAGAAGTTTTAATGCTAAGTCAGTCTGTTTTCATTGTGAGACTGTATTGCTTTATTTAGCAGATACCTATTAGTGTCTGTGCTACAAAATGTAAAATAAAAGTTTTAAATGAAATCCAAATAATCATTGTAGAAGTAAAGCAGTATGCACATTACAGTGTTTATGGTAAATGGGGCGAAATAGACAAGTAATGGGACATTGGAATGGCTGCAGGGGAGAGGGCTGTTTATGGGGGGCCCCATTCAACCATGATTTTGTGAGGAGGGAAGGACATCAAACTCAAAGACAGCCCTGGGCAACACAAACTCAAGCTATGCCACTGATCAGTAGGCCATGGAGAATGACATTTGGAGGTCCTAGCAAACTATAATATTCTTTTGCTAAGATTAGAATATTGCCTACCATTAAATGCCTTACTTTTACCACAAAACCCACATAATGCAAGTAACCAAAAACACAGTTTTAAAGTTCATCATTTTCTCCCTTCCCAGTGAACATTATTGCTACACATTTAAAAAAATGATTAGCATTTTCTAAGAGTCTGGGCTGTGGCCATATTTTGGTTGTCTGTTCTTCAGTTTGCGTTTGAAAGTTGGTATCCCACAATTCCATCTAAGTGGGTGGGGTTACATAATTGGTTATGCAAATGTTATGTTAATCAGCACACAGATTTGTACCTATTTTTATGGGTTTTGTGCAGATTTTAGAAGTTTCCAGGTTGAGAGGTATGCTCTACCCTCACATGAGAACAAGAACCAAAACTCTACCCTCACATGGGAAAAAGAGCCAAGACTCTACCCTAACATGAGAACAAGAGCCAAGGCTCTCCATCCATGTGATGCACAGTTCCTCCGTAACCCAACTGACCTATAACATGGACAATTGGATGAGGAACAGGAAATTCATCCCTGGTTTGGCACCTGTGTCTCTAATGGACACAGGCAGCCTGTAAATGGTTTGTCTCCCAGGCCCCTGCTTGTAAATGTTTTATCTCCCATTGAAGCCAGTAAGAGGGATAGGGCTACAAAAGCAAAACCCTGGTTTTCAGATATTACATTGGTACAACAGGTTTCTAGGGGTAGGGTTATACAAGCAGATGTGCCACGTGTGGTTTTAAGGTACAGTAATAATATAGCCGTGCATGCGATGTAATACGGAACAAGTGGAAAATTTTGTTAACAGATGAAAAACTTAAGAACGTAGTACATGCAAATCCTTCTTTTAGCTTTTGGTGAAATAACAACTTGAAGGATTTACTTTGTAGAGATAGCATGACTATGAAGTCTTCTATGATAACCCTCCCCTCAATCAATGTTTGGGTACCTTTCCATGCAGTCCTTGTAAGACTTGTACTCACATTATGAGAGAGGATTTTTTTGTACACCCCAATACTGACGTAAGGTATTCTTTTACTCATTATGTTGATTGTCAGACTAAAAATGGTATTCATTTAGCTCAGTGTAGGTCAGGATGCTCCTCTTATGTAGGAAAGGCTAACTGTCAATTAAAGGACAGGATTTTAAAGCATCTATCAGTAATACGTTTGGGTGATGTTCATAATGCTCTATGTCAACATATTAAGAGCAAAGAAGGACATGCATTCAACTTTATGGTGTTGCAGGTTGTGAAGTTGAATATTGGGGGGTGACAATGTAAATCTGACTGAATACAATTAAGCCAAGTGGATTATTGAGCTAAGGGATGATAGGGCTCCTGGCTTGAATGGTATCGTACCTCTTAAACCCGCCCTGAAGAGGCAGAGAGTTCATTACTGAGATTTTATTGATTGTTGTTGTTTTTAAATATTGGCTTTGATGCTTTCTCAATTGTCTGATGAATGGTTTTACCTGAAAGGGCTTACTTGTTTTTGTTGTTTTATTAAAGAAATTATTATTTTATGTATCAGCCTGGTGGCCTGGTGCTTTTTGTTTAGATATTTTTGTGGTTTAGCTAACTGGACCTTTGGTGAGAAGGACTTTGTGTGCTCTTATTTGTGTGTGTGTGTGTGTGTGTGTGTGTGTGTGTGTGTGTGTGTGTGTGTGTGTGTGTGTGTGTGTGTGTGTGTGTGTGTGTGTGTGTGTGTGTGTGCGTGTATTTGTGGCTGTGCTCTTCCTCATTCACTTTAGTGTAATTGCCTCATCATGAATCATGCTTTTAACCTATCCTTTCCAAGACAATCTGTTAAGAAAACAGGAATTACTGTGGTGCACCTAGGCCTGAGTGTTTTACTGTTTTTTGTGAGTGTGTGTGTGTGTGTGTGTGTGTGTGTGTGTGTGTGTGTGTGTGTGTGTGTGTGTGTGTGTGTGTGTGTGGTTATGTATGTGTACATGTATGCATGCACATGTGTATGTGTGTGTCCTGGTTCAAGCAGAGCTGACACCTTCCCCATTATCTAGTTTGTACCCTTAATTTATAGCCATTGTTTTGTTTTCTTCCTTTTTCTGCCTCTTTCCTTTAAGCTGGGATACACTGCTGTCAGTCTCGTACATACAGAATGTGGATCCCTGTGGAGGCATTCAGTCACCTTTATAGCATCCCCTTCACACATAAGGCTTTTACATTTCACTTCTGCAGCTGTAGTACTGCCAATAATTTATGTGGTGGTTCTAAATAAACTCATGTTGTAGTAGTTTGAGAATATTCATCGTCGAAGAACTTGGACTGCTGTACTATGAAGAAAGATAGTGGATTTATGGAAATGCAAATGTCAACACATTGTGCGCAGTCTGTTGCTGTTACAGAAAATATTTTGTTTTGAGTGTTGTTTTGAATGCAGATACTTGTTTATAAATGCATTGTGATGGTGCTGTGTCTTGTCTGAAATACTTGTTTTGTTATTTTCCACCCTACATTTACTATCAGCTATTGTCTTTATAAAATCCACAGCAGAAATGCTACACTGATCCACAGACAAAAAAACAGTGGCACACAGAGGTGATGTGATAACTTTGATGGACCAGCTTAGGTTTTGCAGTTATTCAAGATTTTGGGCTAACTGAAGCCCTTTGTCAAAGGTAGTAAGTTGATGATGCTTAATGCATTGCATTGATGTTCACTTATTAGGAAGGGAGATCAGTTTCCATAATTTATTTGTCATTGGCTAAAACAGACATTAAAAAATACCAGTGTGGGAAAAGATTCTTAGTGTGTAGCTCAGATGTTTAGACCTGTAACATATACTAGTGAGAAAAAGAGGTAGTGTGTGTGTGTGTGTGTGTGTGTGTGTGTGTGTGTGTGTGTGTGTGTGTGTGTGCGTGTGTGTGTGTGTGTGTGTGTGTGTGTGTGTGTGTGTGTGTGTGTGTGTGTGTGTGTGTGTGTGTGTGTGTGTGTGTGTGTGTGTGTGTGCGCGTGTGTGTGAACATGACAAATTAAATGGCAAGATTTATGGCCCTACATAAAAGTAAAGGTGTTTGACAAATGATAGAATCAGTTTCATTATTATTTACTGTCCCATTAAGCATCATACCAAATTAAAAAGTTTACTTAGGAGTAGGGTTTCCGCCTGCCCCTCCACAAAACATCAATATTTGGATGCTTGTGTTTTGCAAAAAAAACACAAAAATGGCAAATGCTCTGAAATTTTACAACAAAAATGTTTCTTTGCGTTCCTTTAGTAGCTGTATTTCATATTATGTGAGACAATCAAAACTACTGAAATTCTGTAAGCGTGAGCTTTTATTTTGGCAAAAAAGTGAAGTTTGGCTCTTTGTACTAGTTATCACTATAATTTGCCTGGTAAAATGTCACATTTCTACATTTCTGCAAAACATGTCATATTTTGTGCAGTTGAAAAGGTAGCAACCTTAAAAAAAAAAAAAAAAAAAAAAAAAGCAGCCAATATTAACACAAATAATTTGGTATGATGATAATAACAAAAAACTCGTATAGGAATCAGCAAGGGAACTTCAACAACATTAGTGTCCACTCAGTTTGTTAGCCGCTTTCATCAAAAAGATTTTATCAGAATTTTTGACAAAAGCGGCTAATAAACTGAGTGGACGCTATTGTTATTGAAGTTCCCTTGCTGATTCCTATACAAGGTTTTTTGCTATTGGTGTCTGAACATTCTTGTGGTTGGTTTTGTTTGTTTTTAAATTTGGTATGATGCTTAATGGGACAGTAAATAATAATAATAGAGATATTCTACAAGATTAGGTAACAATCAAAGAAAGCAAACAAGAAGCCATGCTATGTGAATCTGTCTTAGCAAGAAATCTCTGTGATCTAGATGTTTTGGTAAAAAAAAAATGATTGCAAAGCATCATAGTGCATACACATAATTCTGCACTCACACACACACACACACACACACACACACACACACACACACACACACACACACACACACACACACACACACACAGAGCACATCAGAGACACAGTTATAAAATCTGCATCTGGAACAGAAATATACACTAAAATCAATAAGTTTGTCATTGTCCAAATGCTAGTCAGTGATACTACTTAAAGGTACTATCCTAAAAAAGCATCATTACATGTTACAATTCAAAATACTTTTTCTTCCCGCCTCAACAGCCAAAGTCTGCCAAATGGCACTTAAGGTGCTTGGAACAACTTTGCAACCTACCCTAAGCCTATCTCAGTATCGGGAACTGGTAGTATCAAAGAAAATGAGCAACTGATATCTACTCAGCCATCTTTGGGAGAGGGAAGAGGTTCTGGCTCACTAACTGGACGTTTCACCCACAGATATGAGCCTGCTCCGTACATGTTGCTAGTAGTATGCATAGTCCCCAAGCTAGCAACACTGTGTGGAGCTGAACAAAGCCATTGTGGGGACTGCTCCACAGGAGAGTATGCCACTTCTGATAGCTGGCCCACTCTCTAACTACTGACTCTTACATTCATTAGAGGGGAGGACTGAACAGGCTGATTAGGCTTCTTGGTCAGGTAGGCCATGTGGCCTAATGGTTGAGGCATCTGACTTCAGATCACAAGATTACAGGTTTGAGTCTTGTCCTAGTTGTGCAAAAGCAAGGGAGCAAGTGGAATTTTATTTTTTTTGCTAGCATATTGGTTAAGGTGTTCATTTCACAGACACAAGATAAAGGATTTGATACTCACGTTTGAGGGAAATTGCCTACGCTTAAAATGACTGACAAGGGCAGCTTGCCTATGAACCTGTGAATGGGTTGTAGTATTCTTAGCAGCCTAGAAATGCCTGGATATCATCCTCAGTCAGACAAATTTTCCAGTTGGGTAAATGTAAAAGAGCCATGGGTTATGAACAATGAAGGGAGAAAAATATTTCTCCTTTAAGTACATCTGCTGTGCTATGCAGCTGTGTGATTACTTCACTGTTTATTAAAAACAAGCTGCACTCGTAGTTCTTTCCTCCTAATTTTCTCAATCTTATTGATTTTAACATTTGAGATAAATGTGAATTCGCAGAGTTGGAAAATTTTGAAAGAAAAATAAGTAATCTATGTCTTTTTTTACCTGAGAGTTTTTTTATGAAAGTTTGGTACCTCTTTCTTGTTTGCTTCTGTCTGCGTATGTGTGTGTTGTAATTAGTTTTTTTGTGATTGTATGTATTTGTATATTACAGATATATGTCCATGAATGCAGAAATAAGTAATTTCATAGAATTTACTGAGTACCCTCAGCAAATATATTTGTATCAATGAGGACCTTGCGATCCAAGTTACTGGTAATACCTTAATATCTTGAACAGACTTAATTGCGGCATTAAGGATCTTGCCTGCCACTTTATAAATTAATTGGAAAATATAAGTGATGGGTCAAACCAGACCCAATGTATTTGCACATCTGCACATTCCCTAGTAGCTTGCAAATGATGCAAACATGCCACAGTTGTCTAGTACTTACCAATGAACCTATGATCAACAGGGGCACACATGCATAGTCAGTGTGAATCAATATGACGTTTAGTACCCACAATAGGAAAGCATCAACTCACCCATTATAATACAAACATAAAAAGGACTACAACTGAGAAAAATAGAAATAATATATATATAAAAAAATAGGTCCATAGGTAAGCAGTAGGCTAGCTGCCTTTGTGAGACATTTTAAGCTTAGCCAGTTTTACTCACTTTATAAATTTAATTGGATAATATAAGTAGTGGTTCAAGCCAGACCCAAGGTACTTGTACATCTGCACATTTCTGAGTAGCTTGCCAAAAGATGCAAACATCTTCCAAGTAACATCTTTATTGGTACCAAATGACACAGATTTGGTCTTGATCAAACTGTATGCAAGTCCCGGCTGTCCCACTCCAATGCATATCTGCATTAACATACTCATAAGTATGTTCTTGATCAGACCAGGGGACTTATTAGATGCCCTGATGAAAATGTCATCTACATATAGAAATATATTATCGCAGTACAGAGATAATGAAAATAAGAAACCGCAGTACAAAGAATTGAGGGACACCTGCCTGACATACCCACAGCGGTAACTGCCCCTTTCTTATGAAAATATGTTAGTGCCAGCTTTGAAAATAATTAATAAGGCAGCCTTGAGTGTTTAGAGCCAACCCATAAAGTGGAAGCAGTTTAACCAACAGCATATGATTCTCAGAGCCAAATGCTTTGGAGAGATCAGTGAACTGAACAACAATGAGTTTGCTGGTGTCCTTGGCAGGCAATAAGTTGTCTGTCAGTCACTGTAGGAGATGCTAAAGGCTCTTTGTAAAGCCTTGTTAATAATTTTGAAGAATATGATATGCTTCACTGTACACTTTTAAATGCACAGCTGCCACTGCAGAGCAATTGACCTAGAGGAAACTGGTTGGGGATTTTCTATTTGCTTTGTAGCAGGCAAAATATTTGCAAATTTCCACAGACTGGAAAATACTCCATTTGTGAGAGATGTATTAGTAGTATGCCTCAAGTTGAGTAAAAATAAATCATTACATGCTTAGAAGAAATTAGGGTAAAGTCCATCAGAGGCAGCGTGTCCATAGCTTGGAATTTCACGGAGGCAGTAATGTACTTTTCATAGTTTGCTATGTATCAAAACAAGCCATCTGCTGAAATATAAGGTTGTGTGGTTGGTCATATGTGTAAGAAAGACTGTGATACAAAGTGAGCAGCAAAGATCTCTGACATATATTTAGAACCAGAAACTGGCTCCCCCTTAACATTGATGAGGAGACTTAGTTTTGAGTCCAGAATCCCCTAGGTTTGCTCACCAGAGATTCCTACTGCTATTTTAGGAGCAAAGCTTTTGTTTTGGTGTCTAGGCTTTTACGATGTATGTGTGATATACAGTACTGGTTAAAGTCAGCTTGGAGTTTGGAGCATTTATACTTCTTACAAGCTGTTTTATAGATAGCAAAAGCTTGCTTTAGTTTGAGAGTGATCCAGACAACAGACATTCCAGTCACTCCTTTCTTTTTACAAGTGTAGTATCTGTTTTAAGGTGGCATTGTAGTTTTATGGAAAATAGCAGGGGTAATGTAGGCCCAGTCGATAGATGCTAGCTCATTCTGTAGCTAGTATTTGGAATCAAGCTGCACAGCTGCATAACAGATAATTTTGTCTTTGCAGTGTTGTGTTTTAGCTGAATATATTATGAATGCACTGTACTGTCCAATGTATAAGGAGCTGACAACAGACCATATGCTACATCTATGTGGGAAGTTAGAATATACCCAACCCAGAGGTTTCCACTACATGGCATTGGTTTTGTGGGACCACTGATTAGCTGAGAGAACCAATGACCATTAAGAGCA
The DNA here is from genome assembly GCF_019279795.1 of Protopterus annectens. Taxonomy (NCBI): domain Eukaryota; kingdom Metazoa; phylum Chordata; order Ceratodontiformes; family Protopteridae; genus Protopterus; species Protopterus annectens. The sequence continues at coordinate 1,025,545,566 of NC_056732.1, read as the reverse complement.
GTGTAGGACTGAAAGTTTAATGTCGGCACCCACTACAAACTAAAGTTTCAAATAATTAATGATTTTTTGTGCTGCGCAAGCTATAAGCAGGACATCTGTGAGTTTTTTTATACTTAGGTGTTTATGACGTAGGGAATGACTTGTATACCCAGGTAATTATGGGTTTTAATGAGTGGGCCAAATAGAATTTACCAAAAAAAAAGTAAGATGGTCTCTTGTTTAAATTTACTGGGAAAGTAGACACCAGATAACTGTTTGTGTTGTACCTTACATGCAGTAAAACTCTTTCTCCTGTACTTTTGTTAGGCCTCTGACTTTGGTAGGAGTTGTATTCTTGAAGAATTGACTGAGGAATTAGATATCTGGTTTTAGCAATTATTCCATTATTCCCACAAAGTCAGAATTGCAAAGCTGTAGCCAGGCTTCAAAGAAAGCATAGTTGTTATGCATGGTGCCTAGGCTTGTAGCATTGTACAATAGTTATGTAGTGACACTGAGCAACTTTCCCTAAGTGTGCTAGACAATGTTATAAGTAAGAACATTACTTTACATACATACTTGTGAGACATACCTAAGAAGGTGCCATGGTGAGAATGTTCCCTCAGAAACTTCATACCCGTGAGCAGAGCTCAGGAGATTTGGGTGGGTTGGATTGTGGATACACAAACTAAGACAGGAACTAGCATCAAGAGATATTTGTATATATATATATATATATATATATATATATATATATAAATATAATTTTGGTAACCTGATGGACCAAAATCCTCCTAGAGGATTCAGACATTAGAGACAAGAACTGATATCATGTAACATTTGTATGCAAGTGCTGTTTTCCTTTGGTGGTAGGGTTGGGACTAACTCCTCCAAAGGATACAAACATTTGAGATGGGAATTAGCATAAAATAATATTTGTAGATAAGTATTGCCCATGAAGGAGAAGAGTGAGGTTACCACCTCCCACCCGGAAGCAGACAAAAACTGTTGAGTGGCACCACCTAAAGATGGTTGTTGAATGCTTACAGCTGGAGTATCACAATCCATGACACAAAACTTACCACAACAAATAATCATTTGCCAGTCACACCTATAGCTTACAGCAGTTATTTTCCACTACAAGGTTCAGATTCAATCAAATCTCAATTAACTCATTGATAATCCTTGATAATGGATGCCTGGCCTGTTTACGTGCGCATGCATTAATCACTTGTCATGTATTCATCTGGCCAGAGGTAGTTTCTTTACTCACCAGTGGGAGTGGGGAGTACTGAGCTGCTTGTTTGTCCTCAGAGGAGTGGTTAGAGACAGCAACTAGTAATTCGTTGGCCATTTTGGGTCATTTCCTGTTTTTTCCAGCCCCCTGCTATAAAGCACGCTTTGTCAGGCTTTTCTGGCATTAGAGAACTTGGCATAGCTCCTCGTGGTCCCCTGCAGAGTTCCTAAGCCAGCAGAGAGCAGAAAAAGCGACTTTCTTGATTATAAGTATTTTTTAAACTTTTTATTTTGCATTTTTCGATCTTTTGTGCTTTTTGACTACTGTTTGTGCCTATATTACTGTTTTATTACCTGATTTTCCTGTTTTTCTGTGCTTAAATTGTTGATTGCACTTGTTGGCTAAAGTTTTGCTTAAAAGTAACAAACAGGCTAATACACTCAAGTGTACCAGCCTTTGACAGCAATTTAGTCGAAAACAAAGCATTTACTGTATTTTTTCTGGCTGTGTGCAAAAAAAACTAAAAAAACCAAAAAAATACTTCTGCTTTCCTAAACTTTCCTAGTTAGTTGTTCCAGTGATCAGATTTTGCTGATCCCTGGGCTTTGTATTTGGTTCCTGTGTTCCTCCATTTTCTTGTGTGGCCAGAGGTAGTTTCTTTACTCACGAGTGGGAGTGGGGAGTACTGAGCTGCTTGTTTGTCCTCAGAGGAGTGGTTAGAGACAGCAACTAGTAATTCGTTGGCCATTTTGGGTCATTTCCTGTTTTTTCCAGCCCCCTGCTATAAAGCACGCGTTAGCGCTCTTTAGCGCGCTTTAGTGCGATTTAGCGCGGAGTTGCCACTGTTGCATACAAGAGCAGCGGCGGTCAAACAAGGTTAAACTATTCGGGCTACCTAAATTCCACTCTTCAATTTTTCCCTTAAAACTACCTTCCTCGAACTTTACTGCTGATCTAACCAGCGTATCCTATAATTAAAAAGTTCATCTCTACTTGATTCCCGAGTAGATTATTCTCTATCTGTAAAGCCTAGCACTTGCTCCTACAGTACTTTCACCTTGATAAAGCACTCGTATTATAGATAGTACTCCACCAGCCTAGAACACACATCCCCCGGAGTCTTTTGTAAGTTTTTTATCTATTCCTTCTAGCATGTCGAGAGATCAGTTGCTAGTGTCCTCTCCTGCTCAGCTGGTGAACCTGGGAATATTGAGGCAATGTTACAATTGCCTCATGTACACAGACAACCCTCTCCTTCTCCCACAAAACACAAATACATGCGAGATGCAACTATACAGCCAAACTGGAGGCCGAGCTCTCTCAACATAAGACTGGCAAGACCAGACAGGAGGAGAAGGGTACCACACACACCACACACCCAGTCTCACATAGTACTATCAAAACCTCAAATCTTACACATAAACACACAAAGACATACTCGGAGGCTCTGATCAAAAATCTACCAAAACAGCATAGTCCACCAAAGCAGACACCCAAACAACCACTACCTCAAGACACAGCACATGCAACACATAGACCACACAGTCAGTGTGCTAAACAGTCACAGCCCTTAAGGCCAAACACAATGCCAGACACACTCGTCATTGGTGACTCCATAGTCAGACACACTGACGTCCCGCTCACCAGATTGAGTAAGGAAAAGGTCACAGTAAGCTGCCTGTCGGGCGCTAGAATCCGCCACATAACGCAAGCACTCAGGTCTCTCAACAGCAGGTACAAGTACAACTCAGTCATTGTCCATGCTGGTGTAAACGGCCTGAGATGTACCTCCTTGGACTACATGAAAAGAGACATTGAGGAGCTCTCTGATTATGTAGCCCAGGCAGGTATGACCCTGACCTTGAGCAGTATCCTACCTTCACCAAGAATGATGCCACAATACGAAGATAAGATGATCAGCTTTAATAATTGGCTTAAACTCTGGTGTCATTCAAAGGGGATCCAATGTCTGTCTGCCTGGGATGACATGCTGGACAAGCCACGCTGCTTCGCAAGGGACGGCTTGCACCTATCACCCCTGGGCTTCCGGATATTGGCAAAGGCTCTTGCCACCCCTATAGTGCCTTTTTTAGGCAAGGCTCAAATTCTAAACCTACCACCCTAGAACACAACAAAGGAAAAAACTAAGGGTAATGCTGCTCAATGCCAGAAGTCTCAACCTTAAGATGCACGTACTCGAGGCCCTTCTCAGTATGGAGAACATCGATGTCTGTGCTGTGACTGAAACCTGGTTCAAGGCTCCTGGGAGCACCCCAGCACTATCAGGTTTTACCTCATACCATGCGTTCCGGCCCCAAAATCCGGACAACACCAAGAAAGGAGGGGGGGTGTCCATATTCATCAAGGACACCCATACCTCAAGGTTGGTGGCAATGCACGATGCATCGGAGACCATCCAGGTGCAATTAACCATAGGCAAAACTGCTCTGCAATTTGTAGCATGTTACAGGCCACCCTCTCAAACTCAGGAAACTCACATAGCCTTCCTGAAAACACTGGAGGGGATAAATGTATCTCCAAACACCATCATACTAGGTGACTTCAACTACCCTAATATAGACTGGGATCACTACTCAAGCCCAAACACTCTAGCCCAAAGATTCCTGGAGTTCATAAACTCAAATGCCATGGAACAACTAGTCACCATCCCCACAAGAGGTGAAAACATACTTGACCTCATCATCACGAACATGGGATCACAATGTTCATCACCGGAAGTATACCCCTCACTGGTGAGATCAGATCATAAACTAATCTCACTGGAGGGCCTCATCCCGCCCCCACCTGAGATAAAAAAGACCACAGTGAAGAACTTCTCAAAAGCCGACTTCACACTTCTAAAAACTAGTGTGGTCTCCTTTAAGGCCCCCGAGCCGGTAAACATTACCCAAGCCGCTGAATCACTTACAAACGCCTTCTACCAGCACCTACAGGACTGCATGGATCAGGCAATCCCAAACAAAACAAAGACTCTTTGTACCAAAGGCAAGCGTCCAGTCTGGTGGACCCCAGCCATAAACAAGCTCTACAACAAAAGGAGGAAGCTACTACAAGATAGAGCAAAATCCTTAAAAGGTAAGACACCTTTGATCACTATAAGCAAAAACTAAGAGCTCTCATAAAATCATCCAAGGCAAATTTTGAGAGAAAAATCGCTAAGGACTCAAAAGACAATCATAAGGCCTTCTTTAGCTATGTTAGAAACCTGGGAGGAAACTCCCAGATATGCTCAGAATTAGTTCAAAATGATGTGAAAATTACTGAACCTACAGACATTGCCAATATACTGGCTGACAGGTTCAGTGCAAACTTCTCCCCTCCCTCCCCCCAAAAGGAGAGATATCTATACCAGAGGATTGTAGCCCCCCCAAACATCTCTAACGCCCAGGTGAGAACTGCTCTCTCTAAGGCGAAAAACACAGCATCCATGGGACCGGATGGTGTCCCCGGCTGTGTGCTCCACGAACTCAACGAGGAATTAAACCCGCAGTTAGGACAGTTGTTTAATCTTAGCGTCACCTCAGGATACGTACCCAAGGAGTGGCGCACGGCAACTGTGGTCCCACTTCACAAAGGCGGTGCCTCCACCGACCCTGGAAATTACCGTCCCATCAGCTTGACAAGCCTGATCTGCAAAGCCATGGAGAGGATCATAATGGAACTCATAAATAAAGACATAGGGAACATGCAGACTTTGGATCCAACCCAGTTTGGCTTTGTCAAAGGCAGATCATGCCTTTTAAACTTGGTTGACTTTTTCAAAACAGTCACCAAGGCCATTGATGAGGGAAAGGCAGTCCATACAGCCTACCTCGACCTGGCAAAGGCTTTCGACACAATACCCCACTCAGGTATCGTCGAAAAACTCATCAACTTAAATGTAAACCCATACATCACAAGATGGGTTGCAAACTGGCTAAGTGACAGAACCCACAGGGTCAGAGTTGCTGGTGCCATGTCAGACTCAAAGCCTGTCACAAGTGGGGTCCCACAGGGCTCAGTCCTGGGCCCACTCTTGTTCAGCATCTACTTTTCTGTAGTACAAGCAAACACAGGAGGGTTATGGCTGACAAAGTTTGCAGATGACTGCAAACTGGGCGCCATAGTCGAAAACACATCTGACACAGATATCCTTCAGAAGGGTCTCACAGAAATGGATAACTGGTGCCAGAGCCATGGCCTAAAGTTAAACGCCAAGAAATGCATAGTCATACCCTTCGGGAAAAACAAGGTTACCCCTAGCTACCATATAGGTGGCAATCCACTGAGCACAGAAGAAGTTATCAGAGATCTGGGGACTCAGGTTGACAGTAACCTATCGTTTGACACTCACGTTGCTAAAGTAGTTAGGAAGACCTTCTACATTGCCCACCTGATCATGAAGGGATTCACATCTAGATCAAGGGAGGTCATCGTCCCCTGTACTCATCACTCATCAGACCAATGATTGAGTACAATGCTCCATTCGGAATGTATCTGACCCGACACCTGCAGCAGCTGGAAAGGCCCCAAAAGTTCCTCACCAAAAGGATAAAGGGTCTCAAAAATATGTCTTATGCTGCCCGACTGAAAGAACTTCAGCTCTATTCAGTCGCTTACCGCCTGCTCAGAGGTGACCTGTGCCTGACATACAAGGCCATGTAAAACCCAGATTTGATGAACATGCTTCACCTCAAAAAATCTAGATCCCTCAGAACTACAAGGGCGGGAGACTTAAACCTTGACACGGTCATTAATAGGACATGCTGGAGGGACAGATTCATCACCCAAAGACTCCCTATGCTGTGGAACAAAATCCCGGTACATGTGAGGCAGAGCACCACACTGGCCATGTTCAAGAGAAATCTTGACCAATGGATGGGAGATCGCAGATATACCCCAGGGATTACCTCACTGTCTCTGCTTGACAGAGGCACAGCAAAACAATGGGCATAGTTTTCTTCAAACTAAAGGGGTGGCGAGAGCCACAAAAACTCTGGGCTAGGCTTATAAATGCTCTTGGGCAGATAGCCTAGTGCAAACCTATGAACCTATGAACCTAAATACAAATCTTAGACATTTGTTTCAGTGATCACATGGCTTAATATATATTTATTTAGATGCACTTGACAAATTGTCTCCTGTTAAAGAAAAATAGGTTTGTGTTCCTTGTCAAAATAATTAACAGGCAATACATGCAAAATAAACTTTTTTACATGGTATGGTATGATAGTATCAAAAGTCTGTGCTTTTGCAAATTATTTATGTGCACAGAACACATTATACTCAGAGTGCCCTGTATCCATTTTGTCATTCAGCAGTGAATCCTTTCTTGCATAAAAACTGTACTGTCCTGTGCATTAAATCATAAATTATTCCTCCCAAATGCTGTTACAAGATAGTTTCATATTTAGCAAAACAATATTTTCTCAGCCTCTTTTCTTCTTTATTTAGTTATCAGATCACTGGCTTCCATGTCATCTTTCCCTGTGTTGAACCATTTATACTTTCCATCTTTTCTGTTAATTTTCTGTCCTGTCACGTTTTCTGCTTAGTACTGACAAATGCAAAATACTTGAATAGTTTCTAGACTATAGCCAATAAAAAATGTTGTGTCATGTCTTTATCTTCCCAAAAAGAAAATCAGTGTAATTCTCTCAAAACTGGCTCCTAGTGATTGTTGCAGCACCCTTCAGCTAAACTCCCTGCCCTTCCACAAAAAAATAAATAAATAAGCACTGTCCCCTTCTTGTCTCAAAACTCTGTCACTCATTATCCTCTCCTTTTTTTCTAGTGAAGAAGCTCCTACACTCATCAGGCCTCACTTTATTAAGGTACTTCATGAGAAGGTATTACCAGGACTATGAGAACAGCTTGGATCTTCTAGGGCTACTGTTGTTTCAGGGAACTGCTCCTTGAACATCTACAAGTGTATAAATGTAACTGCCTGTACAATGGCTACATAGAGCACCTGCACAGATAACGTCTAACTGACTAGGAAATGTCAGCTCCAATACTGTACCGATCTGCTGAAACTCGATAAATGGGGTACACAGTTTTATGTCAACAGTGCAAATATACAGCAATTTCTTGTGCATATTCTTAGTTTGCATAGTTCAACCTGATGGCTAAATGTTTTTTTTCTAACACATACAGCTGCTAGACCAGATAGACTAAATGGACTCTTTCTAACAAACATTACACCGTTTATTACTCCATGCTTGTTTTTCTTCCTTCAGGAATCATTATATGCTGGCTTTATTCCACAGGGTTGGAGAGGCCTTTGTAGTACCATTATTTAAGTGGGGTGATGCATCATCAGTAGCTTTAGGTCCAATAAGCTTAACCAGCATGTTGAGCAAATGCTTTGAGGGGCTACTGCTAGACTTAGTATCTGAAGTGTTATTCTCTAATCAGGACCTATCACAGCATGGCTTTGTAGCACACAGGCATGGATTACAAATGTCCTTGGCTTCTATCAATCAGTTTGATAAACAACAGATAATGGCCTGCTGGTGGATGTGGTATATCTCAACATGGTTACAGCTTTTGATACTGTTCAACATAATGAAATCATGAGATTAATGATATGGAATAAAATAAACTGTTATGTGACCAGATGGGTGGGTAGCTGGCTATGTGATTGACAGTGGTGTGTAAGGACAGGACAATATTTTTTTTTAACATTAAGGTGCTTCTCTTTGGTAATCCACAAGGGTCTGTTTTGGGCCAAATGCTGTTTTCTATTTTCATGTCCAACTTTTCACAGTGAAGAAAATATGGTTAAACAAGTATGCATATGACAATAAAATAAGTGTGATAATTGTAATGATAACATCCATGGATGATCAAAGTAATATGCAAAGATATTTGGATTGTCTGATATCGTGGACATTTCCTAGTAATACGGGATTTAATGTGAAGAAAACCAAGGCCATTCATTCTGGTTTATTAAACAGGAGACACTGCTAACCTATTAATGATACCATTCTGCAAAAAGCTGATACTGTTAGTGATCTGGGCATAAAAATTGACAAGCATTCAAATTTTCATGCATATTTAAGGGAAATAATCAGGAGATGTCACTTTGAGATCAAAAATATTTTTTGTACAATAACCAGCTGTGATTACATGGTGTTAGTTCCACGGTATAAAGCAGTCGTTAGACCTAGTATATGAGGAAAATGGGGCCTCTGTCAGTAGTTTTTCTTATTCTCAGATAGATTGGAAATGATCCAACTGTATTATACTAACCAAATCAAGGATATAAAGGACCTGTGTTATAAGAAAAGTCTAGAGAGGCTTACTTTGTTTACCATTGGCTATAGACTAGTTATTGCTTACAGGAGACTTAATCTTCATTTTCAAATACATTCATGATGACTCATATGGTTCCTGCAGTGGGATTAATGTACAAAGATATTATCTGGAAACAAAAGATAATAACTCGTTTGTTGAGATTACACCATGGAATTATAGCTCATACTGAAGATGTTTTCACAGTAGTGTTGGATTTGTTACTCTCCTTTAAGAGAAATGTAAATGAGTGTCTGAGAGACAGAATGTATGATCCAGCTTTTTAAAGGCCTCTTTTGACTTTGAGTTTGATGCATTAAAACATTCAACATTGCCCAATGAACCTGTGGTCTGCTAAGTAGATGAAATCATTAAAATAACATTACACACTCGGTTCTCACCCATTACCATTTTTTGTGGCTGACACACCAGGGAAAAGTTCTGTATTGTACACTGCAGCTCTGACTTTACAGAGAACTATACACCAGCCGTGTGAATGTGAACAAAAACATGTATTTGCACTAACGTACCTTAAAGTCATGTGCAACACAGTCTCGATGATCAGAAGATTGAAGGCAGCAGTGCCAGTTTGGTAGGTGGGTAATGCTGATATCTCAGTCTGTTGCAAAGGGCAGGATCTGTACATCATTCACTAACCAGCTGGGAGTAAGCTTCAAAGTACAGATTAATCTGAGTTTCTGTGAAAAATTTGGCATTTTCTTTCATTTATTTATTTACTTATTCTAATGTGATATTTTATTTATTCATTTACTTATTTTAACAGCATTTTTATTTTATTATTAATAACAATAACAAATGTATTAAACAAGCAAAATTATACAGCGGGTGGTCATCCCCTACATAAAAAACCCAGTACTATGTGTCACCCATTCTTCAAGGTCAAGATCAAAACCCTGGTCTCAATCCAGATCAGAACACTCAAAACTAGTTCATAGGCACTTATATGTCCAATTACAACAGTCGTGGTTACTTTTCCAAAAAAGAAAGGAGGAAGCTGCTTCAGGCTCAGGTCCAAATGTCCTTAAATCCCACCTTGGAAAGATCTCCCACAGGCCACGGTACCCTTCCTCTAGCACAAGGAGGACGTGAAGTCTAAACTGACCTGAATCTGGGTATTAAGAGAGGGAAAAAGAAAGACAGTATGCATTTCAATACAGGGAATATTTAGTGACACCCCCCCCCTCAAGTCTTCCACATTTATGAAGCACCGCCAGTACTTTGTCACATTATTTTACTATGTACATTTGATACTCATTTCAAAATTATTAATCCTTTTATTCAACATTTATTTAAAACATTTATAAACATTTATTGACCGTTCTTCTCATGTTTTCCTGAAACTGTGTGTGTATAGATTTGCATGAACATATTAACAGTGACTGTGTCTCAATGCAAGGTGATTTTGCATTGTAACTTGAAAAAGTGAAAACTGCAACCAGCTAAACCAAGCATACTATATGCTTTCCTTTCTTAGAATATATACCCCAAATCTGAATAAGTATTTTCCTTCATTTTCAAGTAATGTGTTTGTCATCTCCTTAGCACCAAGGAGGTAATCTTGTCATGTTAAATTTTCTTATACAGTCACGGAGTTACTTCCTAAAAGTACAGACCCTTTTCTTATGACATCTGCCGCTTCCATTATTCAGGGAGTTCACAAGGCAGTACTGCTGTTCTGAAAGTCAGACTTGACAGACCCTAACTTTTTGTTTCACAAAATGCAGGTTGTAATCTAGTTCCTTTGGTTTCTATGCTTTCAGTGTACAGGTTCATTGTACAGCACTCACAGATTAACCCCCCTGACCCTGAATGTCAAGGGTTTCTAAAGAATTATGTCTTGTCAACAGTCACTGGGCTTTGTATAGTTGCCATTCTTCTCCAAAGCCTGTCAGGGCTCTTTTGCCTTTCACAGTGATGCATATAATCTAACTAGGAGCTTTGAAGTGCTGCTCCTTAAGCTGAAATGTTTTCTTCTCTGATCTGTCCCCATTATTTTAAAACTAAAAGGTCATGTTAATCAGTTGAATTACAGATTCCTTCATGATGGAAACAGTGAGAATCATTAAAGTGACATTATGAATATGTTTCTTTGTAAACTTTCAGAGTGCATATTGCTGTGACTGGGGAGAGGTTTTCAGTGCTGTTGCCTGACTAACGCTACAAAGGCAGAACTCTTTTGTCAGCCAACCGCTGATCGTCTCACTCCTTCCACTCATGTTTTATTCAAGTGGCTCCGTTACTTTCAATTATGCTTTACACTTTCAAGATGAGAAACTTGTGGAAATGTTCTGAGAACTGAGCTCTAAAAATTCCATTTAGGTACTTCAAATTTTGAAGCAAATGTACCTCTTCCCAGTTTCCAGGAAATAGATATTTAATGCTTTCAAGTACTCCAGTGTACACAATCATCCCTGTAACTGCTACAGTTTTCATGGGCCTTTTCTCTCTAAATGTGAATCACTGTTTTGACTGCTTCAGCTGAAGGTTCCGGAAACAGACATAGTGCTTTAGCCTCACTTGTAAGTTACAATCATATGGTTGCCTTTTCTGTAAACTGCTTTCAGTCATTACAGCTTTCTGCAATGCCCTACATGATTATTAGAAAGCGTGTGTTTTTATGCTCAAATGCTGGGTATGCCTATTTTTGTTGGCACACTATGGTAATGTACCACTTACAGCTCACGTTTTAAGTCTGCATTTTTTAATGTTGTTAATTTAACTTCATTAATCTCATAGCTCCTACTTGCTAGGTGATATTTAGTGATTATTTTTTTTTGTTATTGTCCCAGAGTTTGTAGTATAACTACCTGGAATAGTGTAAATGTGACAGGATTTTACAGTAAATGGAGCTCTCATTTTCTTCCAGTAATTGTTATAGGGTGTCCTGCAGCCATCTTAAGTATTCACATCAATAGACATTGTTGTTCTATTTTATAGATAAGCAGATGCTAATGGGGAATGCTGTGAAACTCTGTCTTACACATCTGGTAGTTATTTTCTTGGTGTCTATATCAGAACATCAAAACCGACAACAGTGAATGCTCACATAAGCGAATATTCATATACTCGACAATGGTATTGTGGTGGGCTGCACCCTCCACACCCCCCACTAAATATATATTCCTACTCCAAGATCACACTACAGTGAGGAAAGGGCAAAAATCCCGATCTTCACTGTACCACAAACTAAATTAACAAATTTCGAGGACGTGATTTTTCGCTCATGTGAGCATTCAATGTCAGCTTCTATGTTTTGATATAGACCCATTTTCTTGTACTGTCTCTGTAGACTTGAAAGCTGTTGTTCTGAGGTGTGGGTGGCAATTGTGTCAGAGGAGTCTAAACAACCCCAGCTCGGGGACTTAGGCCAACAAGGTTAGTTGCAGATTTGGTGAGTACTACTGTAAAGAAGTTCTGCACTGGCAGTGTATTTTGCTGCAGTGTATTGTCTCTGGAGATGGCAACATGACAAGGCTTTGACACCATTGTCATGGACCATCAAAACTGTGATCACAACCAAGTGAAATCACTCCAATGTGAACAGTGTTGGAAGGCAAAAATGTGAGAGAGAAAAAAACATTTGGGGGGGCAAGTCACTCTGTGTCCCTGCTACTTATAATTACCAGCAATGAGGTCATACCATCTCTGGGTAAATGAGAAATCTCCAGGACACCACTAACTCAGTCTTGCGCGATAAAAGACAGCATTTGCACACTAGTGAGTGCTCATACAGTAGTCAATCATTAGTACTCAAAGATAAGCCTGGCACCCTCAGAGATATATATTACACATTATTGTGGTAATTCAAATGAGATATTTTAATGTCAGAATGATAAACTCTATCTATTTTGGAATATTTTCTCAATGCTGTAGTTTTGTGGAGTGATTGTTTTGATTGCACTTTGTATGCTTCACCTAACATCTGAAGAATTGAGAAGGTAACAGAAACATAAACTAAGACAGTTCTATAAAGATCAGTTGATACACTTACAGTGGCCATTTCCTTGCCTGATAGATCAGTTACAGATCCTAGTAAAGCTATTCCTCTACTCACTATAAGAAATGTTTCATATCTGTTTTACACATGATTGACTTGTCTTGCAATATTCAACCTCTGTACCTCCTTAGATGTGTTTCTTCAGTCTTCCACCCTCATCCATACTGTGGAAAAAAAATGCTTCCTAATGTTTACACTAAAGCAGACATTTTCACTCCTCAAGATCTGATCTCAAATACTCTCTGTGCAGAACATTTCAGGACTAGAGCCACAAGCAACATGCTCACTCTGTAAACAATATTCCCAAGGTGCTAGCTCTGCACATAGGCTCTACGTGGCCTTCTGTTAAGTATGCTTGCTTCCTTTTGCAAATTTGCAGCTTTTTTGGCACTGTGCATTTTGAAAAGTTTCTTACTGAACAGACCCACACTGCTTATAAAAACATACGAAGATTGTCTTTCAGAGTTCAAAATACAACAATTCTTTGTTTTCTCTCTTGTTCTAGTTAACAACACTTTGAAGAAGTGTTGCCCCTGGTTGATGCAAATTCCCCATGTAGAGTCCTGCCTTAGTATTTCATCTGTGTAGATCTTGTCCCATAGCACTGGTTAGTGTCACATTTGTCAGAGTTTTAACATAACTACCCAAAATTGATATTGTAAGAACCTCAAAAATGCATTGGTATCATTGAAGTTAAAGAAGTTGAAAGTGACCACCTACTCTTATCAGGTTCATTTTCTGAAGGAGGGCAGGAAGATGAAAGAGTACAAAAAGTTGGAATACTGCCATCTCAGGCGTTAGAAAAAGGACAGAGAAAGGATACCTTATCCACCTCCTCAACTACTATTGCACTCCCCCCATCAGCTTATTCAACAGTGCAGTCCACCATCAGTGCAGCATTCACTCATGTCTACCTTAATTATGATGCACCAGCAGATGTTAATTCCTGAGGAAGGTGTCATGGTGTTGCATGGACAGCAGTGTGGTGGTGGCCTTACTTTCTTAAATGGCTGATGCAAACTTTGCTCAAATGGCTGCTGCAACCTTCTCTCCTTAGTAGAGATCCTCAATCACAATGGAGCACCAATGGAGCTCAGCAGAGTAATAGGAATCTCCTCCACCCTTTAGAAGAACCTGCCAGAGTTTTCTCACCAATAACTTCTAATAATCTTCCAACTGCTATCAAGCTGTAGACCTTCCCTACTGCTTCTGTTACGTCATCTGTAGTTCTTTCACTATCATCATGCATGGTACCATATAAATTCTGGGATGTGACTGGTCATGTGGTACACTTTCCTTTGCATGTCATGTCTATAAATATGAAGTCACCAAGCTGTTAACAGATCACTTTCTGATTGTGTCTTTATTTTTATTTCACATAAAAAATCAATTGTAGCAACCTCCTCTAGTACCCCATTACAGTACTTTGCGTTGTAGGTGGTGTTTTTTTCTGTGCTACTTCAAGGACTAAGGTCATTGATCCATCAACACAGAGACTTTCTATTTTCTTTCAACAATTAGTTCAAGGCATGCTGTAACTTCTTTCCATGAACATGCTTTAAAACTAAGTATACCTGTCTGTGGTCTCAGTTTCTTGTCAGACTGCAATGCATCTGCCTTAAAAAGGCTCTCTGTTTGGACAGTACTATGTTTATCACTATCCCAACCAGTGGGCAAGCTTTCATCTTGGATAAAAAGGAGACCCACATACCTGCAATGCTACCTTGCCCAGGATATTCATCCTCCAAGAGAGAGGGAGCTGTCCTTTTCTGATGCTCTGGCTAACCTGCAGAACAGAGACATCCTAGAGGACTTTGATGATGTGATGTCTGCTGCTCCCCTAGCCTATCTTTTAGGGAGACCCAAGTTTGGGGAGGTATTAAAACTATGGAGGGTGACCTACTGACTAATTTATTGTCACATACTAGACTCCACCTAGCCTGCTGTATCACTGGGCAGTCCTCCTGGGTGGTTCATATTAAAGGGCTGTTGAAGCAGAAAAATCCTAACACAAATCACAAATCACCCCAGTTCCCCTGAAGGCAGATTGAAACTTCTTTCCAGCCAAATGCTGGCCTGTTTGAGCAAATACTCCCAAGCCAGGCCAGACTGTGTCAGTGGTGAAGTAGAAGAGGAATCCCTACTCCTGAAGTACTTTGCATTTGAGACATAGAAGGATAATGTCCTGACTGTAGCCCAGATGGTGCAGGTTCGATTAGTGACCAGAGCAGTGGAGTGGCTAGAAAAGGACATGGGAGTGAATGACTGACACTCATTAGACCATCGTAGGTGGAAGAAACATTCTAGTATGCTGCTGCCACACTGACTTCTAGTGGGTGAAGGAGAAGGTGTAACAGTAGTACAGACTGCTGGATTTGCTTATGCAACAAAGCTGGCATGTTTCATTGGATTGCTTTACCTTAGCAAAGTGCACCCCAAAAAATGCAGGGAGGCAGGGATAAGCTAGTGAAAGAAAGCACTTCCTATAGCTACCTGAATGTTGGCTCCTCCTTAGAACGGCTCTTACATTCAGGACCATCCACTGCCAGGACTACAGTCACCATAAGGCTGAGCTCTGCTGATGTGTAGCCTACACCATAGATGTTGTGGGATACAATGAATGATGTGATGGAGTAACAAATGGCAGAAAGGAGCTGGCTGGAATAATTAGTGGTTGTCAGGTATGAGGGGAGATAGTATAAAAAATGTATACTACAGAGGGGGAGTCCATGGCTGTGTATAGGCTTGGGATGTGGGTTTATTCTTCCTACACTTTTATTCTGAGGACACAAAATTGATATGACGCAGGTGTTATATTTACTGCAGTCATTTAGATTTAGTTACAGTAGAATGTTGAGATGCTAACAGACAGAGACAAGAAAGCTCATATGAAAATCCAGATGGTTACAGCCAGAACAGTGAGCTCCAAAATACCCTGCACAGTATGTGGTTTACAGTGACACCCTTGTTTTCACCTAGCACCTTTAACTTAGTTTGGCAAGGGGACTATGGATGCTGCCTTTCAGAAATCTCTGCTATATGGACTTGAAGTAGATGAGACCCTAAAAGCAATGAAGGAGAAAAGTGCAGACTTTTTCAGTTGTGTGACAGCAGTTTCACTGTTTGTAGTACATATTCACACAGTGCAAGAAGTTTCAGCAGACACGTTTTTCCTGCTAGGACTGACAACATCCTCAACAGTAACTGCAGCAAGGCCATCAGTCTTCTGGCTGGTGGTAGCAAGGTCACTGGGGCACATTCCAAGGTTCCTGTGGTGCAGCCAGGTCAGAAGGGGTACTGGATACATGTCAAAACATAGAACACATTAACAAAGAAAAATAACATATTGAAACAACAGTCTACATATCCACTATAAATGATCAGAATTAAAAGTGAACCTAAAAAATTAAAACAGAGAAGACCTGAGGTTGTAGTTAAACTGACTAAGGGAAATTTTCATTTGGGGCACAGTGGGACCTTCCTCTTACTCTTTTCAATAACTGCCATGGGTTCTTTTGCATCCACATGAGCTACCAGCAATTCAGGCAGATTTTGCCTAATTTTAACATCTCATCCGAAGGATGGCACATTCAGGAGTACAGCATCCCCCTAATGGTACATTGCAGTGTCATTTTTTAGAAAATGAATCCAATTACCTCATGTAGGAGTGGAACTCACAGCCTTCTGATTTTCTAGCACCAAATGCAAGTGTGTTACTGTTATCTGCCCACAACTGCAGTATCTCTCATTACTATTACTGTGCCTGTAAAACAACTAAGGGATAAATAAGAGTATTCCATTAACACAGTTTAAAAAGTATTGCATTAGGTGATTTTCATTTGGGGGCTGCAAGGAGTAAGTGTCAGAGCACAATCACCATAGGCCCACCTAAACTCACATCCAAGGTCTTAGGTTTGCACCTAGGAAAGTATCAGTGGATCCTGGTGGTCTAAACTGAGAGATTAGGAAGGAGAAGAACATTATGGTCCATCCTGAAAAAAAAATGATTTGCTTTGGAGCACTGCTGTGAGATACAATGGTTGGTCTGTTCTAGTGTCACAAGTAGCTTGTTATGGCTGGGGAGGGGTCAAAAATTACTGCAAACTAATAGTACAAAATATAATAATGACTGTAAGTATGATGGGAATAGGAAACCAGAACAGTATAGAGAAACAGGGCATTTATAAAATTATCTTGATTTTTGTAAGAGCCAAGTATTCATTCACTGTCAAAAAACAATGCAAGTACAGGACATAGGCTTAATCTTGTGTTATTGCAAAAACAGGCTTGATAATTTATTTCCCTGTTTGTTAACTGTAAAGACCTTTTTCAGTCACAACATGACATGCTGTTTTGTTTTCGCAACGTTCATTGCCATCTTTGATGAACCCCAGTGTCTGATATCCTGCTGCTGGGCAGCTGTGTTTTCCTACAGCTAGGCTACTGCAGAGGTGGAAAAGCAGCAACAAAAATGGTAGAGCTCACGAATCCTGGCTTTCCAGAGTACTTTTAAGTTGTCAGGCATGCCTTTGATTGGATGTCGCTGATGAAATCAGATAATCCCCCTGACATGTGTTCCTGGGCAGATGTTTTAGTCTGAGTTGCTAGACTGTTACGTCTGGCTTCTCCGTGTTCACTGTAGCGTAGGTAAGGAATGACAGAGCTCCCCTGCAGTCAGTTCAGTTCATTGTAAACCATAAAGTTAGTTCATCTGCTTCATGTAATTATTCTGACCAGACTGTGTGCTCTTTCAAGAGCTCTAGGCACATTTGCAGACTGTTATGAAATGGATTAGAAAGATTCTGAAGACAGTGTATGTACTGCACAGAAAAAAAAAACAGTGCAAAGCAGACTATTTCCAGATTTATATGTAATCTCTCGATAAATGCATAGCTGATAACTTCTGAATCACAGCAGATGAACCTGTATGTAAAATGCTGCACTGAATGTATTTCTTTGTTTGCCTGGGCATATGATGCATTTCTGCTGAAGGGTCCTTACTGCATTTATGTTTTCAGCTCACATCCCAGCATATGATGCATTTCTGCTGAAGGGTCCTTACTGCATTTATGTTTTCAGCTCACATCCCAGCACTATAAGCAGACAGTCACTCTCAGTCATGGCTGAGATCCAGATTTATTAGGAATTTGATGACCCTGACTGAAAGAAATGGAGAGAAAAAAAACTGTGGTGCTTTTTTTTTTTTTTTTTTTGTTAGCTGTTAACCAGGTAAGTGAATGGTTCTTTCTCAGGCCCTCTACAGCCACAGTCTAGGACACAAAAGTAAAAGTAAATTTAGTTTAGAGTTGCCAATCAACCAGTATGTTTTTGGAAGTTGTAATACTCTGATAAAGCCCACAGAGAGACAGGATACATTCTTTACTGCAACTTTAAAGTACTTATATCTGCACTTTCAGATGTCAGACTGTCAGTTAACCAAAAAAAAAAAAAAAGGAAGCTGGTAGACAGAAATCTGAAAAACCCTTATAAAAAATTAAACAAAGATGTATAATCATTTTCTGAGTTAACTCCTGTTGTATGGAAAGTTGCAGATGTTTGCCTGCTGTATTTAGGAGAAATACAGGTGTATCTGATAACAATTTAAAATGTCAAAAGAGACAACACCCTTCTTATTCATCTCTGACTATGATAGCTCCAGTAGTGATACTGGGGGACTGTGATAGCCCAAGTGGTAATACCTGGGGGATGAATCCTGAACTTACAAATACTGAGGTGTATACCAAAAGACATTCTTGGCCTCAATGGCCTTACATCATTGCATGTCAGACAAGGGGGTGTAGAATAGGTAGGACATGAATGAACAACTCCTTATGGACATAAATATGATACTACACTGAGTTGCCTCCGTCTACTGTCAGACAATGGGAAAAGTATTGGCTTAGTTACTTAGTGACTTCTGGAATCTAAAATCAACAAAAGACATCAGTGGCAGCTAATGACCTGCTTATACAGGGGCCAAAAAATAAAAACTGCCTACAGAATAATGCTTTTACTGGTTGTTTTAGAATGAGACCAGGCAATAGAGGTCTGTGTAGTAGGTACGTCCCTGTAAGGAGGAGTTGTTCTTGCAAATATTGTCAAGGGATCCTGAGAACTTTGGTAGTAATTATCCACTGCGAAGTGATAAAGTTGTTTTTCCCTATACTAAATCTGCATTCAGTGATGCAGTTGTCCAAAATTCCTTATGTAGTTGAAGAATTTACTATAGAAATATAAAATATGTTGTCTTCTGTCAAAATTTAAACTTTGTAAGCCTAACAGGAATATGGGAGCCAGGCAGGTAATTGACCATCATTTGTCAAATGGACATTACCAGAAATACATTTCACTGAAAGACACCTTCAGTGAAGGTTAAGTGTCAGTTAAGGAAGACAGTTGTGTGATCATTGAGATGGTTTGTATCCGTCAGGGAGGTGTGGTCATTTCCCCGCTTATGATAGGTCCAGGGAGCCTGCCTCATTAAAAAAGCTTGTTTTGTTGTTTGCTGGAAGTGGCTTTCAGAAATATTGTTTCACACTATTTGCCATCAAAGATATTTTGTTTGAAGGATAATCATGAACCTGCAGAGTATTAGTTATATTTGTGCATGAATGAAGCGATATAAACCCAACCAAGTAAATAACAAAAAACTATCACTGCAGTCAATTAAAATGGACTTCCGCGTTTCCGTTAAAAAGACTTCACTTATTTATATCAGACAAAACATTTATTGAAAAAATACAAGGATTAAGCACTTTCATCCTTACAAACATTAGGACTTCATCAGAATCATGAAACTTCTTAAAACCAAGAATCTTAAATAGGAAACACACTAATACAATAATTAATCAATTAAGAACTACAATGTATTTAAAGAGACAATGCCTTAAAACCCTATAAAATGAAACTTACTGAAGGCAATAAAAACTTGTTCAATAAAATTATTTTTTACACAATGATAGACCTTAAATTTAAAATGGGATGAAGGGAAATATTCTCATTTAAACCAGGAGGGAAGCAAGCTTGTAATCTATGTTGCCATTTTGTCTCCCTTTGCTCTAATCTAATTTAAAATCACCTCACCTAGGGTTCAAAGGTACCTGTTTCAAAATTGCAAATCTAAAGCCAGTACATTTGCCACTAATAGAAATGTGTTTATATAAAGCATTATTCATATTATATTTATTAATTTCATATGTGTGTTCGTAAATTCTTTCTAAGTGGTCTTTCAGTTCTGCCTACATAAAATGCTGAACAGCTGGAACTGATAGCCAAATAAACAACGCCTTTGGAATAACAATTACCTTTCAAAGGGACACTTTAGAAGCTAATTCATTGTCCAATATCAGAGTTGCAACCTCAAAAATATAACTCCATTGGGCACAAGACTCACATTTAGTAGTACCAATTTATATGTTACCTTCTTAGACTTAGTCTGTTGTTCAAAACTCTATTTCAAATTCGCCTGTTTTAAAAACAAAGAGGGGGAAGCCCCTAAAATCTGATGTATTTCTGGATTACCTCTAAGAATATAACAATTTTTTCTAGTAATATCTTTCACACTCTTAGCTTGTGGACCATATTCCACCACCAAGGCTCTCTCAAAATTATTCTTATCATCAAGTGTAGACTTATGATTGAGCGCAACACCTAAAAGGGCCAGCTGTTTCCTTATTCTTTTTTTCCTACAATAGTGTAAGGACTGTTATTCAGCCTATGTAACAAAACTTTAAATTCACCAGTTATAATAATTATTTCTTAAATTTGGTAACAGTTTTCACTGAAGTAGCTACTACAGAAATTATTTATAACTTTCAGAAGGAGCCTAATAATAATATACATCTAAAATTTGAAGTTCCATTTTTAAAAATATTATATGATTTGCATATCAGCAAATTGGTCTAATACATTGTATTCTGCATTGTAAGCAGTAATTGCCAACCCAGCTGACTTTTTACTATGTGAGTTAACATAAGGATAAAAAATTATGAAGAAGGGGTAGTCTTTTCATATCATGTTTCTTGGTGATTAATTGAACTTATTGTAAGCAGGAGAAGCATGGAGATACTTATTACAAGTATTCAAATAAATATATTTTTAACAGGAAGTTTAAGCCATTCACAGTAATAGAACACACTTAACTAAATGGAGTGGACCCTCACGACCACCAAAACCAATCATATATTAGCAGCTTACAGAATACTCAGAAAAAAAATTCTTCATAAATGGAAATGTAAACCCCCAACATACTTTGAAGATGATACATGCAATGTAATGAATTATGCTATGACTATAACTGAAAAGGACAACTCTCTAGAGACTTAATTTAAAAGGGAAGTCATTCTAAACACTGATAAAACAATTAAGGTCTCTTGAGTTCTTTTTCACCTTTTATTTCAGACTGAAAAAATTAACCATAAATCTTTGTATTTAATCTCCAGTTGTGCAGGAAAGGTAAATTCAGTAGAAATTCCCTGCTGCTAAAGAATTTTGATATCATAGAATAACTTTGTTTAACTACTGCTCTTAGCATATCCGGAAGTTTGGAGGTGCTGGTTTCATTAACAGCCATTTTCTTTGTTTTTATTTGACCTCATCGGATGTTGCCTTTACCTGAAATGGAAAGTCCAAGATGGTACACTATATTAATTTGGTATTCTCTTTATGTAAAAGGACAATAATTTTTAAGCATCTCAGCTATTATTTTACAAATACATGTGTTAGATTCTTAAGATGTTCATGTACACTATAAAAGCACAAGTTATAACTGTGATGACCGTGCCCTGGCCCAGCAAACAAGGAGCCTCAATCCTCACCACTAACACCAGGGAGGTCGTCTCCTAGAGGAGGAAAGGATAACTAATACACACAGTAAAGTACAATTTCCCTTAAGTGCACACAGAGATCACAGTCAGTCTAGGGCTGGTTGCTCCCTTGCTCACCAGGTCCCCAATAAGACTCCCCACTGGCACAGCTATAGGGTCCAGGTCTCAGCCTAACTGGGCAAGCTAAAAACTCCAGTACCCTCTCTGTCCAACCAGTGCATCATGTCCCTGCAAAGTAGTTGACACAAAACACACACTTTGAGATAAGTATTTCTACAACTTCACAGACACTCCAGGGAAAGGCTGACACAGATTATCCAGCTGTGGCCCTTTACCCAGACTATATGGTAGTAATTACTGCCACCACCCAGTTAATAATATCAGCTACTAAAAGGCCCTTAAAAGGGTGTCCAATTATTACTGTGCAATATTAATATCCAATGGTAGTATGACTAACAGTCAAGGCTTACTTTAGAGTGGCATATTACAATAACCTCTATAAATATGCAATGTACTCTAGAGATTATCTCTACACAAATCAGCCACAGGTAGAAGGTTTTAAAATTTTTAATAATAAATAATTAAAACACAAGACAAAACTACTACACCACAGAGATATCTAAGAGTTCACAGATGACACAGAAACTTAAAATAATACAGTAGGACAGGTCTGATTTCAAAGAAAAATGCCTAATTAATCTTTACTAGCTTTAACTATTCCTACAAGAAATCACAGTGCTAGAAACTCACATGTGAGCACAAGGCAGAGTGCTGGTAAGTTGGATGTCCAAAGTCAAAATGCTTTCAGTCTGTTATGAGAAATAGTATTTAAACATTACTAACAAACATGTCTCTAAGACCCTCCCAAAATTAAATCATTTTTGACACTTAGGATTTCCCAGTATTCATATTGCATCATCTTAACACCTGGTCTGAGTTCTCAGGCCACAAACTGCATTATTTAGCAATCTAACACCTCCTCAGAAACTTACAACAATACAAGACATTTCACATGTATATGCTAGCAGAAACCAAAGCAATAAAGCACCTTCCACATCTAAATTCTAGTCATAAACTTTAGCCTTAAAACAATGGGCATGAAATCTTTATCGAGCGACCCAGGGGCCGAATTCTAACATGAAAGGGTGCAACATGCTTCACTGGGCCAGTAAAGTGCAATGTTGTCACATATTTTACAGTTCAACATTTCACAGTATTCTTTACACTCAAGAAACATGCCTGTATTTTACATTTATTTATAAATGACAGAATTATATATCAAATTCTATTTGACTAGGCTGGTAGCCTTCACCCATCTCTCCCCAATTGTCACATCTCTCCCCCCCCAGAGAATTCAAGCAAGTTTTTCAAGTGACCCTTGAGAAACATCGCTTGAGAGCATCAGGTCTATCTGGGTGTACCTCACCCCATTCCCTGTCTTGAGAGCCCATCTGCATTGGCATTGCTACTCCCACTGCAGTGCTGCACTGACATATCATATGCTTGCAACCCCAGACTCCATCTTAGCAACTTGGCATTTTGCTGACTGGCTCTGTTTAACCATGTTAGAGGGTTGTGATCTGTCATCACAGTGAATTTTCTTCCATACAGATAAGGATGAAGTTTTTGTAGTGCCCACACTATGGCTAGACATTCCTTTTCATCAGCTGCATAGCATTCCTCCCTGGGTTGGAGTGTATGACTGAGATAAACCACTGGGTGTTCTTCTCCCTCTGAAGAAATCTGGCTGAGTACAGCCTCCACCCCATAGTTTGAAGCATCCACCTGCACAACAAAGTCTTTGCTGTAGTCTGGACTGGCTAATACAGGGGGTCCTCCCAAAGCTTCCTTAAGCTTCTGAAATGCCTGCTTACATGCTGGAGTCCACACTACCTTATCTGGCCTGTTCTAACTTGTCAGGTCTGTGAGGGGAGCAGCTATGCTACTATAATTGGGAACAAACTTTCTGTAGTACCCTGCTGTCCCTAAGAATGCTCTCACCTTCTTTTTGGTAACAGGTGCAGGCCATGCCTGAATAGCTTCCACTTTGGCAGGTTCTGGCCTTATCTTACCACTCCCCACTCTAAGTCCTAGGTAAGAGACCTCTGCCATACCCACCTGACATTTGCTCGGCTTAATGGTCAACCCTGCCCTCGGTAGTCTGCCCAGCACCTCACTGACATGCTGAAGGCGCTCTTGCCAGGTATGGCTGTAGATAGCAATATCATCCATGTAAGCAAGGGCAAACCCTCCTGCTCCTGCAAATATATGATCTGCCAGCCTCTGGAAAGTCACTGGGGCATTCTTCATCCCAAAGGGCATCTTTGTGAACTCATACAAGCCAAAAGGAGTCACAAGGGCTGACCTCTCTCTAGCACTGGGAGTCAAGGGCACCTGCCAGTAACCCTTGGTAAGATCAATGGTTGTATGATACTTAGCCCCACCCAGCTGCTCTAGGGTCTCATCTGTCCTAGGCATAGGGTAAGCATCTGACTCTGTGTGACTATTTAATTTCCTGTAATCCACACAGAACCTGGTGCTGCCATCCTTCTTTGGCAACAACACCACTGGTGAGGCCAAGGGACTGTTGGACTCTTGAATCACCCCTAGTTCCAACATCTCCTGTACCTCTTCCTTCAGAGTCTGTTTGACTCTCTCAGGCACCCTATAAGGGGCCTGCCTGATAGGCCTTTAGGGACCTGTATCCACCTGGTGCTGCACCAGGTGGGTGCTCCCTGGTTTCCCAGTGAGCGTGCCCACAAACTCCTGCAACACTGCTCAGATTTCTCGAACCTGGGTAGGAGATAGCTGCTGGGACATTGCTACCCCTTCCACCAAGGTGTCAGCCCGAGCCTCACTGAGGAGATCAGTCACAAGATCTCTCTCAGACTCCTCCTGCAATCCACTGCAAATGCTCAGCACAAGGGCCTCCCTATCGTGGCAAGGTTTCATCATGTTAACATGGTATAATTTGTGCCCCTGCCATCTGCCTAGCACTTCCACCATGTAGTTAACATCACTTACCTTTCTTACCACCTTGTAGGGTCCCTCCCAAGCTGCTTGTTGTGTCTGACAGGAATGAGAACCATTACCTGCTGCCCCACAGCATATTCCCTAGCTCGAGCATTCCTGTCATACCACACCTTTTTCTGTTGTTGGGTTTCTGCCAGGTTCTCCTGGGCCAGGCCCATGAGTTCCCTGAGCCTTGTCCTGAGGTTCAGGACATATGCCACAACAGACTCCTTGTGAGACTCACACTCACCTTCCCACTCATCTTGAATTAAATCTAGAGGTCCCCTCACCCTATGCCCATCCAGCAACTCAAAGGGTGAAAAACCTGTGGATTCCTGGGGAACCTCTGTAAGCAAACAACAGATGGGGCAAATATTTGTCCCACTCCCTCTTAAACTGATCTGCAAATGCCCGTAGCATGGACTTGATTGTAGAGTTTAACCTCTCAACAAGACCGTTAGTCTGGGCATGGTAGGGGGTGGTCTTCATGTGCTTCACCCCACAGGACTTCCACAGACAAACCAGCAGGTCTGACATAAAATTGGTACCTCTGTCAGACAGTATTTACTTTGGGAAACCTACCCTGCTGAAAATCTCTAGCAAAGCATTTGCCACCTTCTCTGCCTCAATGGAGGACAAAGCCACTGCCTCAGGGTATCGTGTAGCGTAATCTACAATCACTAAGATATACTTTTTCCCTGTGGAACTTGGGGTACTCAGAACACCCACAATATCCATAGCTACCCGCTGAAATGGCTCCTTAATCACAGGCAAAGGCATCAAAGGAGTTCTCACCTTGTTTCCTGCCTTGCCTACCCTTTGGCACTGCTCACAGTTCCTGCAGTACCCTGTTACATTTCTGGAAATTCTAGGCCAATAGAAGTTTTGCATAATACACCTCTTTGTACGTTTTATGCCCATATGACCTGCAAAGGGAATATCATGGGCTATGGCTAGAAGCACCAGATGGTAAGCTCTAGGCATTACCAACTGCTGTACTCTCTCACCTTCTAGCCCTCCCTCAGGGGTTCACTCTCTGTACAGTAATCCTTTGTTCCAGTATACAGATTCCCCCTTCCCTTGAGAATCAGGTGCCTCCCTAGCTACCTGCCTCAGACCTTGCAATGTAGGGTCTGAGAGCTGAGCCTGTCTCAAGTCTCTCCTTGTAACCCTTCCCAGCTCCCCTTCCACAAGAAGTCTAGCATCCTCTGATGGTGGTGTCTCACTGTCAGCCTGGGTACTACTACACACCTCTTCCTTTGCAGTTACCCTGTCCAAGGGAACATCAGTACCCACAAGCAGCTGTGGCTCACATTCAGTCTCACTGCTACAGCGAAGCTCACTCCCTGAAGTAACCACCTCAGCAGTTCTGGCTGCAAGTATGCAGTCTGTCTGGGTCTCCCCCAGGCTACCAGACCCACACGCTTGTCTCATAGCCTCACTGCATGTAACTGCATAAGTACATAGTACTGCTTCATCCAAATCCTTCCCTCTCAGGATATCTGCAGGATGGTAGTTCCATACCCCTGTTGTCTCAAGACAACCTACTGTTGCCATTTTGTCTTTACCGCTTACTGGTTCCCTCACCTTTGGTTCCCCACCTTGCCTCCATGGATACCTGTATGCCACATGGCCCCACTGGTTGCATTCAAAACATTTCACCCTAGGCCCTGGATGTGTACCTGGACTACTGGCTTCCCCTGCTACTGGCGGATTCTGTTGGGGCAGTCTGTGCTGCCCTCCATGGGTTCCTTTAGACCCATGAGCAGTACTGGGGGTCCCTTTCTTGTGCAGGGATGCCCTGCATGCTAGGTATAGGTCTCCCTTCTTCCCCAACTCCTCTGATGTAGCACACTGTTTATCAGCTAACCTGATCCTCATGTCCTCAGGCAAAGTGCTAAGGGCTTGTTCCCTTACCAAAGGGTCTGCCAGCCCTTCAAAAGTGGTGACCTGACATCCATTCACCCAGCTATGAAAATAAGTGCTCAGTTCAGCAACATATTCACATACATTTTCATCTGCCTTGCGTCTGTGCTCACAAAACTTTTTTCTATACATTTCAGGTGTTAGCTTAAAGCATTCTAATAAATGTCTTTTTACAGCAGTCTAATCAAAACAGTCAGTGTCATGCATTTTTGCTAGAGAAGTTACAGCTTTACCATGGAGTAAGGGGGTCAGGAACCATACCCAGAGCCTTTGGTCAACTTCATACTGTTTACATACCCACTCAAACATATGAATGAAGCTATCAGAATTATCCCCCTCTTTAAACTGTGGAAGAAATTTACTGACCTTTTGTACTTCTGGGGTCTGGTTACTCCCTTCCCCATTACCTCCATGACTCTGGAGAAGAATCAGCATTTCCCTCTCATGCCTCCTCTGCCATTCATTTTCCTCAGCTTGTAGACTCCTCATTTTCTCCGCTGCTTCCACTTCCATATGACTGACCTCCAACTCAAGTCTCTTTAGCTCCAGATGGATTTTTAAGTCCACTGCAGAAAGGTTAAGCTATCCATTCTCTGAGGATATTGTATCTCCACTGTCAGTCTGATTGTCCTCCAGGCTGCTGTTTTCTGATGCAGCTGTAACCAAGGCTGCAATCAGGTCTGCTTTAGTCAGGTTTCCATGCACCAGTCCTCTAGCCTGGCACATCTCCGCCAGCTGGCTCCTTGTCAGCTTTCCACACTCTTCTGCTGACATGCTGCCTGCTCACCCTGACTAACACTAAGCTAACAAAAGAAGTAAAACAATTGTAATCTGAACTCTGAGTATACACTGCGTGGCTGTTTTAGAGTACAAAACACTTTTAGAGATCACTGTACATAAGCTACAGAAATTTGCTCTACCTACACCACTAAAGCCAATTAGTATGTGAAGTAGATCCCACCACTGCCAAACACTTGTGATGACCGTGCCCTGGTCCAGCAATCAAGGAGCCTCAATCCTCACCACTAACACCAGGGAGGTCATCTCCTAGAGGAGGAAAGGATAACTAATACACACAGTAAAGTACAATTTCCCTTATGTGCACACAGAGGTCACAGTCAGTCTGGGGCTGGTTGCTCCCTTGCTCACCAGGTCTCCAATAAGACTCCCCACTGGCACAGCTATAGGGTCCAGGTCTCAGCCTTACTGGGCAAGCTAAAACCTCCAGTACCCTCTCTGTCCAACCAGTGCTTCATGTCCCTGCCAAGTAGCTGACACAACACACTAACACTTTGAGATAAGTATTTATACAACTTCACAGACACTCCTGGGAAAGGCTGACACAGATTCTCCAACTGTGCCCCTTTGTCCAGACTATACGGTAGTAATTACTGCCACCACCCAGTTAATAATATCAGCTACTAAAAGGCCCTTAAAAGGGTGTCCAATTATTACTGTGCAATATTAATATCCAATAGCAATATGACTAACAGTCAAGGCTTACTTTAGTGTAGCCTATTACAATAACCTCTATAAATATACAATGTACTCTAGAGCTTATCTCTACACAAATCAGCCACAGGCAGAAGGTTTTAAAAATATTTAATAATAAATAATTAAAACACAAGACAAAACTACTACACCACAGAGATATCTAAGAGTTCACAGATCACACAGAAACTTAAAATAATACAGTAGGACAGGTCTGATTTAAAAAAAAACCTAATTAATCTTTAATAGCTTTAACTATTCCTACAAGAAATCACAGTGCTAGAAACATACATGTGAGCACAAGGCAGAGTGCTGGTAAGTTGGATGTCCAAAGTCAAAATGCTTTCAGTCTCTTATGAGAAATAGTATTTAAATAGTATTTAAACATTACTAACAAACATAGGCCCTAAGGTCCTAAGGCCCTCCCAAAATAACATAATTTTTGACACTTAGGTTTTCCCAGTATTCACACTGCATCATCTTAACACCTGGTCTGTGTTCTCAGGCCACAAACTGCATTATTTAGCAATCTAACACCTCCTCAGAAACTTGCAACAATACAAGACATTTCACATGTATATGCTAGCAGAAACCAGAGCAATAAAGCACCTTCCACATCTAAATTCTAGTCATAAACTTTAGCCTTAAAACAATGGGCATGAAATCTTCATCCATTAGTTCAAGGATTTTCAATTCATTTATTTTTTAGCTTATTAAAGTTTTATACTCCATGTGACATTTTCTGGTTAGTTTCCTTCATATAGGGAATGTTTCATTACTATAAGTATTACTATCTGAAAATGTCCGCCTATGACATTTTGAAACTGGAAGCTTTCTGAAAAGGGATATGATTCTTCAGAGAATCCTCATAGAACATCTGTTGCAGAGTAACATTTGTAAGATTCAGAAAGTTAAACGAGGCAGTAGTTGGGAAATGAAACTTGCCATCATTCATTTCTACAATGTTCCCCATTATACTAGAAGTTACAGGCTGAAATTCCAACTGCACAGTTACTATAATCAGTCCATTTTTTGTCAGCAACAATTTCTTTATGTATTGAGTCACTGATGCTAAACATAGTATCTAAGCTTTATACTTCATGCCTAAGAGGTGGGAAAGTAGTAACTGTGAATGGAACTCCCTGTAACAAATTATTGTGTGGTCTCTGATCTATGGCTTTTACTGGGAAAGTCATTCACATTTTCCCATGCTTCTTATAGAATCAGTTCTTGGTTACTGCTTTAAGCAGGACATCCAACCACATCATGCAATTTATTGGAGAGCCATTCATTCATAATCCCTTTTGCCACTGCGATTACAAGAAAGTGAAGCTGTGATGGTTACCTTAACTAACACACAGCCAGAGAGTCCATGGGTAGATTAAAAATGCAGAGCATGTATTCTCACAAATCTATAACACACCAAGTTATATCCTCCCCCCTCAGTGGTCCTCAGATCCAAAATGACATCATGTTAGTGTAAAGTATTACTCTATTCTTAATTGTAATCAGACATTTGACAAATTAAGCTTAATAAGGAGAGCTCCAATCTGTACAGTTTTTGTTTGCCTTTAAAAATATGCAGATTGCTCAGACTTAAATTTTATTCTGTCCTTTGGGTAAAACATTACAAAAGTAGTTGCAGAGGTGATTGAGTGGCTTGAAAGTATTGTTAATATTCTTTGTTTTCCAATAAACATCTTTATTAAATTATCACATGTGACAATGGCAATCTTACATTTATATAAATGAAAAACAAACATTAACACCAGTTCAGTTGCAAACATACATCACAGACAGAATTGAAACAACTGCAGCTGCAAACATTATACATCACTTATAATCTATCCAGTCATTGTCAGTTAAGCATCATATGGCTCATTCAAATCCTGCCTCTTAAACCTCATTCCTTCTCTGCACATCTTGTTCAGACAATTCACATTTTTCCTATGTAGTTTGCTCCTTCTCTTTTCTAAAGATTCCAATTCCAGTTGTTTTATCTCTGTTACTATATTCACTACTTCTAATAAAGTTGGTCTAGACTTTGATTTCCATTTTCTCGTAACTGTTTTTTTTGGCAGCCACCATAATTAGACTCAGCAAGGCTTTACTATGTCTAGGCAATTCCGATTCTGTATCATAGCTCAAAAAAAATCATCTCCCCAGTCAATCCAATCCACTCACCCAGCATCTCCAACACAGTGGTCCGCATGGAATCCCTAAAGTCTGCCAGCTCACTACACTCCCAAAAAATATGTTCCCAACCACCTCTTTCCTGCCTGTCACAACTCCAACATTTGCTATCCACCTGAGGAAAAATTATTTGGAGTCTACTTGGGGTATAATAATACCTATGTAAAAGTGTTGTTAATATTCTTGGTGATATACTGCTTGGGGTGATCTAAGAAGAGTGTGATAAGAGACTGTCCTATCAAAATGCTGAGACAGTACAACTAAAATCTTAACAAAATTAAATGCAAAATAAGAGCAAAAGTAGACAGAACAGACACATACAGACCCTCAAAACATCACACCTTTAATACAATCGTCTACAAATTAGATGTATTCAGAGAACTGTATCAGATAATCCTAACAACACCATATTGACTTTGTGCCATGGCTGTTATGTTAACATGATTGCTAGACACTGAGAACAGTCTGGTTAAATGCAAACTGCAAATCACTGGATGGCTGGTTGCCATAGGCTGATCAGTGCATTCACTGTCTACATATTAATGGTGTGCTCATTGTCTTTGCCATGACTAATATGATGTATTTTGCCTCTGATAACACTATTTGCCTGTGTTGCCTTTTGGAGCCGTAATAGTTATAAATGTTAAAACATATATTCTTAATTATTTTTTTTTTATGCTAAAGTTCATGATGTAACTTCAGACAGTTTGAAAACAAATCACTGGAAAGTCAGAGCAGTTATACAAGTTGTTCCAGAAGAGAATAAATATGCTTTCATGAGATGTTTTAGTATAAGACACAATTTTCAATCTTTTTCTATCCCAGTGAGAAATAATGCCATTAATGAAATTAATAGATGAAGACAGGGCATGATATTGGAAAAGAAAACAAGAAAAGAGTTTGCAATGTTCAAATAACTACTGACAGAAGCACAAACACTGAACTGTTCTAATGGGAATGCAGCAATCACATTACTGGTAGATGCAAAACAAAATAGAAATGCAATGGTGCAAGAGAATATTCAGAAACCTATGACTCAAGAGCTTTAGCTGTATTATAGACAGTGGTGGCTGGTGACTTCAAATCAAAGGGGAGCTGCAGGAGACAGCTGATTGGGTGGGGTCAATGAGAATGGGTGTGACCAACTAGAAAGAGGAGGGGCTATGCTCAAAACCACAAAAACTGTAATTAAATAGGCTACCCTGGGTGCCAAACCGTCATTATGGGAGTCCAATCAAGACAAAATGAAGTGTAGAAGAAAAAATATATTTCAGTCCATTGGCTGCATGACAGCTTACTTAATATCTAGATGGAAACAAAAAGGATGTGAGGCATGAAAAAATAAATTACTTTTTAAATACATTACTGGAATGCCAGTCAAAATCAAGTATAAGAAAAACAAGCAGCACTTAACTCAAATCATTTCTCCTTGCACTCCAGTTCTAATTATAATTTATATTCAGCTTTATTAAAGTACCAAGTAACATGCTGAAAGTAGCAATATCTGTGATACCCCCACTTGTAAAAATGTTTCTTATCCAAAAAAGACCTGCTGCCTGGCAACTATCTACTTGTTTCATGGGGAAAACATGATCAAAGTAAAAAATGAAAAGCAAACAAGAAACAAGCTCAACATATATTGCTTAAAGGATTACTGCACAGGATATGGACCACACGATAGATTGGCATTCTGTTTAGTCTGCAGGTAAAGCCTGTAATGAGCTTAACTTAATCTAATCCTGGCCTTTATTACAAATACTGTCATATGCATTTCAATACCCAAGGCTTATACATTATCTAGTTATGTACGTATTCTCTGCATGGCAACAACAGAAAGGCTTTCAATGTTGGCAATACTGCTTATTAAAACTTACTTGCATCTTACAGTATCAGACAAGCTTACCTGATTGTCATTAAAGCACTGCTACTTAAACACAGAGAAAAAGGCACTTTCTGAATAATAATAAGCATATATCAACAGTATATAAATATGACAGAAACCAGAACATTCTGCAAAATCAATGACAGATGAAAAGCCACTGTAGTACTTGTGTTTACCTTGGATGGGGGGGGGGGATAGTCTGCACATTTACACTGCATAACTGCTCCTTGCCTTGCTTGGATACATCCAGAGTCACTCCATGGGGGAGTGGGGTGCAACCAGTTTGTCACAATTTGAAATGTCTCTGGCTGACTGAGATGGCCCTGACACCTTTGTCATACCTCTCAACCTCAGAGCAAGAAATCTGGACAAAGCCATACATAGAAGTGGGACAAAGGGCCAAAAATAAGGACAATTTTTAAATATTGCTCTTATAAACTTAGAAAGATAACAGACTAGTAGGTCTTGCATTAGTATGAATTTTCTGAAAGGTAAGAAATCTGAAACTCAAATGTCTTTCATTATTTTCTAACTTCAGTCTTTAATGATTTGCCACTAATTAGCCAAAAAAACACAATTTTATGAAAAATGGACCAAAAATGTGATGCAAAAACATAAAATAGCCACACAATACAGCTGGGAACCTGTCAAAGAAGGGACTCTTTTAATATTAGTACTGCTAACTTGAGCAGCTGACAAAATAAAAGAATCTACATGCATTTCTGAAATAAAGGTAATCTATAACTGATTATTACAGTTATTTATTCATTGTAAACCCTCCATGATGTTATGTAGTCCATCTCGCCTAGCCGAATATTGGCTCCGACTCGGCCAACTTTTATTTTCTAGCACAAAGTCTCTAATTGGTTGGGCTAAACAGGTATCCCATGTTGCACTGCTCCATAGCCCCAGATCTCATTTGCCACTCGTGTAGCTAGGAAGTCGTCTCACTTGGTTGTGGCTAAGTACCTCAAAATTTCTATTTTTTTCTTCAGAAAATTGTTGTGCTTCAAACAAAAGCTATTTTAATAGCTATTTCTTCTTGTTTAGCATAATTTTTTGGTTGAAGTATTGTATGTATGTGAGTGGTATCCCTAACTGTTCAGTGGGCTAGGCCCGTTTAAGTTAGAGTACCTAGTCCTCCTTTTTGTGCAGAGTTTACCTTGTGTTTTGGCTTCCTGTATTTCAGTGTGTCCTTTTCTCCGGTTGTCTTGTGTGTTGCAGTTTCTAGAACCGTTTTACTTAGAGGTTCTTGGGTTTTTGTGTGTAGATATAGTTCCCACCTTTGCTGTTTCCTGGCTAAGGATGTCTAAGGATCAAAAGGAACATAAACCTTCGGGTTTTAAGAAATGTTCCAAATGTAGTTACAAGATGTCTATTACGGACGGACATTCATGTGTGTGCATTGCCTAGGAGCAATTCACTTGCAAGAATCCTGTAGTTTTTGCCATGCCTTCAGTCCGAGGGTGCTACAGGAAAGAAAAAATAAACTTATATTGAAGGGACTCCTAAAACCTTCGTTTGAGGAGTCTATAGACTCGACTTCGAGTACTCAGTCTAAGTCTAAGGCTTTGAAGGCGAAGAAAAGATCTCCGGCTCCGTCTGTCTCCTAGGAGCCTCTGGAGAAAACTTCAAAACTGGATTCTACCTCCTCGGCTCCTATGTCCTCGGAGGAGGTATCTGTTGTGCTGGAATTGACTTTGGTTCCAATATTATTGGAACCCATTCGGAGCCGGTCTCCCAGCGTTAGGCATGGCTCTCCTGATAGAAGATCCCAATCCCCCTCTCTGTCCTCCAAGTCCTCCAGGCTGTCCGATTTGGATGTTGATAGGGTGGTTCAGAGGCTCCTGCAGTTGCCGGTGTTGGCAAAATTATTCTCAGCTCCGACCCAGTCGGCTCCGGAGCCCGTCCCGATGCTTGTATCGATGGTTCCTCCTCCGAGCACTTCCTTCTCTTCGGAGCCAGAGTGCTCCACTCTGAGTGATGTTCTTGTGCTGGCTCCGATACCCCCAAGGGTTTATCGGTGTCGACATTGGCTCCAACCATGTCGGTCCCGTCCACAGGTTTTGGTACTTGGGTTTCCTCTGTCGGGCCCGAGGGGGATACTTCGGGACATCTGTCAGTTCCGAGCCTCCCCCTCGGTGCATCGGCTCGGGGAACCCCGACCCCGGTCATGGCCTAGGAGGCCGGTCGGTCCTCGGAGTCAGGGGACCCACCTTTGAGGCCATGAGGAGTGCACTGGCCAGATCTTCAGTCACATCCCCTGGATCGGTCATTCTGTCCCCTTCCACCCTGGCTAGAGCCTTGATGCCCCCCTATCTGTGGATGGCAGAGCCCAAAGGTCTGGGGATACCCTCATGAGCAGTCCCCAACTTTCTGAGGGGTCCCTCCAGAGTCTGTGCCTGAGGAGCCCCCGAGAAAGAAGTTGTGCAAGAGGAAGCACATAGGCTCCCAGGACGAGTCTCTCACTTCTGATACCGATCTCGAGGAGTCAGAGGGGTCTCCCAAGTCGTCCTCTGAGGACGTCTCTTTCTCTGACATCCTGAAGATATTGAGACAGAGAGGTGACTGGCCATCCAAAACCCCCTCTGAGGAGGAGTCTGTATTCCTCAAGGCCTTTGGAGCTCAACTGTCTGCCTCCTGGGTGTCTCCACCCTTCGACGAGCTCCTGGATTTAATTTATCGAAGGGTGTGGGAGAATCCTGATTCGGTGGAACCTGTGCCCAGAAGGCCCAATAAGTTTCTTTCTGCCCCCCCTGAGAAAGAGTTCCTGTCCAAAGGGGTTTCTGTAGATGCCATGGTGGTGGCAGCGGCCACACAGCAGGAAGTAGCCGAGTCTTCTTCTTCCGTCCATCCTCCTAACAAGGAGTCCAGGAGCATGGACCGCTACAGGAAGCGTACCCTCTCATCAGCCACCTTCACCTTGTGGTCACTGAACTATCTTTGTCATTTTACTTGGCTCCAGAGAGATCTCCTCAAGGAGTTAGGAGATACTCTAACGGGTAACGTACCTGAGGCATTAGCACACACGGTTAACGCCCAGGTGTCTACCATCAATTCAGTCGTCAACTCGTCCATGAGGCTCATTTTGTATGCAGCTGAGGGGCGAGTAGGGCAGCTAGTTCAGGAGTAGCCCTCAGGAGGCAAGCCTGGATGCACCTGTGTCATTTCATGGAGTCCTTCAAGTCTTCCTTCACTGATGCCCCCTTTGATGGGTCCTCACTTTTTGGGACCAATGTTAAAGACACCCTCACCAGATGTGAGCAAGAGGGAAAGACCCTGTCTGCCGTAGGGGTCCATTTTTCCCTTCCCTCTAGGCCTTACCCCAAGGCTCAGAGAGGAGGGAAGATGTGGTTCAAGAAATCACAGTAGTTTTTCCCTGCTGCACAAGGTGAGCCCCCCTCCAGAGGCAGAGGAGGGGGAGGTTATTCTGGAAGATGCCCTCCTAGAGGCAGAGGAGGCCCCCGCAACTCGGGAGACCATGATTTCTTTCGCGGTTCCTCTTACCATTGTTCCTGATGTGTTGCCCGACTGTGCTATTTCGGAGCCAGTCGGGGGCCGTATTTCGTTGTACCCGGAAGCCTGGGAAGCATCACCCAGGATCGATGGGTACTCAGAATAGTTTCCGGAAGTTATACCATTCCCTTTTTGTCAGACCCCCCTCCACTCAGGAGGATCCCGGACGTTCCACCTAGTCAAAGGGATCACGCAGCATTAGAAGTCTTAAAGCTGCTAAACAAAGGAGTCATCCAACCTGTCCCCTCAGACCAAATAAGATTAGGGACTTACTCAAGACTCTTTTTGGTGCTGAAAAGAACAGGGGACCTGAGACCCATTCTAGATCTTAGTCGATTAAACCACTATGTTCTGAAGTCCAAGTTCCAAATGGTCACCCTTCAGTCCATTATCCCGTTGCTGGGAAAAGAAGTGTGGATGCGCTCCATCAACTTCAAGGATGCTTACTACCATATCAAAATGGACAGGGCATCCAGGAGTCACTTATGCTTG
Organism: Protopterus annectens; assembly: GCF_019279795.1. Lineage (NCBI taxonomy): Eukaryota > Metazoa > Chordata > Ceratodontiformes > Protopteridae > Protopterus > Protopterus annectens. The sequence continues at coordinate 1,025,509,699 of NC_056732.1, read as the reverse complement.
CGGCTGGGAGCCAGTCATTTCCAGTTTCGTGCCATGCCCTTTGGTCTCACCACAGCCCCCAGGGTGTTCACCAAGTGCTTGGCAGTGGTGACAGCTCACTTGAGACGTCAAGGATTCCAAGTGTTTCCATACCTGGACGACTGGCTCCTTACCTCCACTACCAGGCATCTTCTCATCCGGGCCAGGGACGCTACCATTTCCCTCTGCCACAACTAGGAATTACCTTGAACTGAGAAAAATCTGCCTTGCTGCCCTCACAGCATGTCACGTTTATAGGCGCAGAGCTAAACACCATCCAAATGCGAGCCTTTCTGCCCCAAGAAAGGATCGGAGTATTGCAGAGTCAGATTCATGCTTTATTACCCCTCAGGAAAGTACAAGCGAGATGGGTGCTTCAGCTTCTGGGATCCATGGCAGCTACCATTATGTTAGTGCTTCTAGTGAGATTACACATGAGGCTTCTCCAGTGGCTTCACTTTGCCCAATAGTCCTTTCAGAAACTCCCCCTTTCCCACCAGATCCTACTCACTGACCGATGCAAGCAGGATCTCTGTTGGTGACTATGCCCCACCAATCTGGACGAGGGAAAACCATTTGTCCCCTTGTCACCCGTCGCCACGGTGACCACGGACGCCTCCCAGATTGGGGGGGGCATTATCTTGGCAGGACAGTCCAAGGCACGTGGCAAGATCACGAGGTATATCTGCATATCAATGTTCTAGAGATGATAGCAGTGATACTGGTGTTGCGGGCACTTCAGAGCTCTCTCCCTCTGGGAAAGATTGCAATTCACTCGGACAACATGTCCATTGTGTGGTACTTGAACAAGCAAGGAGGAACCAGATCTTACCCCCTGTGCAGAGAGGCCATGCGAGTGTGGCAGTGGGCAGTGTCTTCCCAATGGTTTCTAGTGGCAATGCACATTCTGGGTAAGGCCAATGTGATAGCAGACAGGCTGAGCAGAGCTATCCTGATGCCTTACGAGTGGTCCCTGAAACTTCTGGTTGCAAAACAGATTTTCAACAGGTGGGGTCAGCCTTGCTGCGATCTTTTTGCCAGTCCCCTCAATGCCAAATGCAGCAGCTATTTCACCCTGATCCTCCCACAGGGGGAGTCACCCAGGGACGCTCTAGTCCACGATTGGCCCCCTGGTCTGCTCTATGTTTTCCCTCCGTTTCCTCTGTTACCAAGAGTGACTCAGAAAGCCATGTCCTTGGGAAGCAAGATGATTCTAATTGCCCCACACTGGCCTCGCCAAGTCTGGTTCTCCTTTCTCCATTAATTCGCGGTGGACAGTCCCTGGACTCTGGACCCAGTGCCAGACCTACTGACGCACATGTCAGGGCAGTTCCATCCCTCCCTGCGGACCCTCAGGTTGACAGCCTGGCTACTCCACTTCTGTCATTAGTTAGACTTCATCGTTTTTCGCCTGAGGTGGTGCACATTTTATCCTCTTCTCATAAGTCTTCCACCAGGAAGATTTATTCCAGCAAATGGAAGAGGTTTTCCATTTGGGCTCAGGTCCAAGGACTTGACCCTTACACAGCCCCAATTCCTGCTGTTTTGGATTTTCTGTCCATGCTCTTTCAACAGGGTTCTACCCCTGCTACCATTAAAGTGCAGCTGGCTGCTATTTCAAATTTTCATACCTTCTACGAGCCTTCCCTTATGGCACATAAACTCTGTAAGGCCTTTTTAAAAGACACCTTGTTACTCCGGCCTCCTGTGTCAGAACCTATCATGCCCTGGGATCTAAAATTTGTTTTGCAATCCCTAACTTCCCCACCTTTCGAACCGGCTGTCTCATGTGACTTAAAGTTCCTGTCTTGGAAGACTGCTTTCTTGATAGCCATCACATCAGCTAGACGGGTGTCAGAGATTCAAGCTTTGTCCATCAAACCCCCGTATTTAATCTTCCATAAGGACAGGGTTTTCTTAGACCTAATCCGTCCTTTCTTCCTAAAGTTTCATCTACTGTTAATCTCAACCAGTCTGTTGAGCTGCCAGTTTTCTTCCCTCAATTCTTGAACAAAGCAGAGTTTAGATTTCATCAATTGGATGTGCACAGGCAATTACGATTCTACTTACACAGGACAAAACAACTACGGAAAGCTGACCAATTGTTTGTGTCTTTTTCAGAAAATAGAGCGGCATCCCCCATTTCCAAGGTTACAATCTCCAGATGGCTTTCAAGCTGTATTTCCTTTATTTACTCCTCTGCGGGCAAAGATCTACCATTCCCAGTCAAGGCTCACTCTACCAGGGCTGTTTCTGCATCAACGGCTTACCATGCCAGACTTTCTTTGGATGATATTTGTGTTGCAGCCACGTGGGCTTCCCGACACACCTTTATTACTCATTACAAACTGGACGTGGCTTCTAGGGGTCGGGCTTCCTTTCCTCAGGAGTATCTTCTTTTGAGCCTCCCAGGATAGAGGTGCTAGGGACGCTGTCCCGTGAGTAAGAATGTAGGCGAGATTGGACTACATAACATCAAGAAGTTATGTACTCACCATAACATTTGATGTATGTAGTCCATCTCGCCTCACATTCTTACGTACCCTCCCACCTGCCCCCTTCCTGGAGGATTTGGAGGCTGAAATTGGCGTTGAGTACCCTTCAATGGCAGTTGTTTTTTCTTATTCCCCTTGATAGTGTTCTACTGTAGTGGGTTGTTTTATGCATGAGGTGCGATTGCGGTTTTGCAGCAAACTAGATCTGGGGCTATGGAGCAGTGCAACATGGGATACCTGTTTAGCCCAGCCAATTAGAGACTTTGTGCTAGAAAATAAAAGTTGGCCGAGTCGGAGCCGATATTCGGCTCCGAACCCGTGAGTAAGAATGTGAGGCGAGATGGACTACATACATCGAACGTTATGGTGAGTACATAACTTCTTGTTTTCTTCCAAAATTGCCATTTTGCAGAGGGATTATTAGGGGAAGAGCAACATTTTGAGCCAAAATCGGGGACAGTTGAGAGGTTTGGATATGCCTAATTCTATAAAGCAATTTTATTTGCACGTACCTCTCAACCTGTTAATGCAGGAAATCTGGACAAGGCCAAATATATTGGGGGAACATACAAACACTACTAAAAATTGCTCTTGTATAAACTTAAGACAGTTGATAGAATAACAGGTCTTGCTTTAGCATGCATTTTTCTGAAGGTTATGACGTAAAACTCAATGTCTGTCATTTAGTGACTTCATTCCTAAATGATTTGCCAGAAAACCAGACATTTTATGAGGAACAAACCAAAAATAAGAAGCAAGTATCTATTAATTCTGCAAAAATATGGACAGCTGAGAGGTATAGTTCAACCAGGGCTGTCTGAGTTTGCTGCCCTTCCCCTCTCAAAATTATGGTTGATTGGAGCCTCCCCTCTGCAACCATTCCAGTGTCCCATTTCTTGGTTATTTTGCCCCATTTACCATAAACACTGTAATGTGCATCTGCTTTACTTCTGCGATGATTTGGATTTCATTTGAAAGTTTTATTTTGCATTTTTACAGCACAAACCCCAATAGATATCTGCTAAACAAAGCAATGCAGTCTCACAATGAAAACAGACTTAGCATTAAAACTTCTCTGCCCTTGAAACTCACATGCATTGAAACAGCATTGAAACCCACATTCAAAGAAAATACATTTTGCCAGTGGCAGATAAAGATTAACGTTGGGCTGTTTTCAAATCATAGGCCCCTTGAACACAAAACATACACATGCTCTTTGATACACCTTCCCGATTGTATTAAATTGTATTCCTTGTACAATACATTACAGTTGTTAGAGGGCATTTTAAATGTATTGTTTTGAACATTAGTAAACAATGAAACAAAATGCATGCACCAATGACAAAACTACCCAATTCAGAACATTTCCATCATAAAAGTCTACTCAACCTTCTACAGTCCACCAGTATCAGTAAATTTGAACAATCTCTGAAGTGTAAAAGTCATCTAAATAATTCCACGTTAAAGAAATCAGTAACAATGAAGAGGTTGCTGCTAGAAAACAACTTTATATGTCATTGTTTATTCATCTACAAATAAAGTGCCTGTTGCACTTGAGGAATAAATTGCCTATGTTGCATGCATTAAAAAAAATGATAAGCTAGTAATATTGCAATAGGGACTGTATGGCAAACTGATAACAGGTTCATAGTTACTACTCTAGGTATCTTTGCCAAAAAGGACTGCAGCATCCACCCACTTTACAACACAGTACAGTATCAGCAATGCATCTATCCACTGCGGGAGTAGAACCCACAGCCTTCTGCATCAAAAGCAAGTACACTAACTGTTGTGCTATTAACAATGCAAGCAGACTCAGAATAAGCAGCACTAAAGTTTTGTTCCCCTGCAGCTCTCAGCTCCTTGTAAAATCTACTCAACACACAGTTGTATCTCTGCACTTTGCAGCACAAGAAATCTGAAAAAAGCCGAAATTTATTGGGGGGGGACAAAAGCCCAAAAACCAGGGACATATTTTAAACATTGCTTGTACAATGTTGGAAAGTTGCTACAATAAAATGCTATGTTACCACCATACATTTCACTGCCACGTCTTTAACCCAGGGGACCCTGTGCAAAACAGTCAGAGAAACATGCCACTATGCCAAATCAGCTGTTTTGTGAAAGAGAGGAAGACAAACTTAAATGGCTACCATTTAGTGAATTCAGTTTTCACCATAGCTGTCAACCTCTTGGCACAAAACACCTGAACAAAGCCAATAATGGGGGAATACAGCCCCCAAACATATTCAGTGAATTCAGTTCTCACCATAGCTCTCAACCTCTTAGCAAAATACATGTGGACAAAGCCAGTAGTGGGGGGGAATACAGCCGTCAAATATTCAATTAATTCAGTTCTCACCACAGATAGCTCTCAACCTTAGCACAAAATACCTGGATGAAGCCATTAATGGGGGAATACAGTCCCAAAAATAGGGACAAATTTCAAATATCCATGTTATAAACTTAGACATCTGCTAGAATAAACAGTTTTGTGTTACCATGTACTTTCTGAAATATATGAAGTCTGAAATTCAAATACCTGTTATTTTTAAACATTTAACCAGGAAACTAGTCTGACTTGGAACAAAAGGCACTTTTCAGCAGAGCAGGGAGAAACACCAGACACATCTTTGTAAGATGGGAAGACATGCAGACTCCACACAGAAGGTACCCCAGCCAAGAATCAAACCAGAGGACCTGTAGCTGTCAGGCAGCAATGCTACCAGTGCACCACTGCACTACAGATGTTGCAAGGAAAAATGTAGATACAGAAACCACAGATTTTATGAGGAACAGAACAAATATGAGGCAAAAATCTGCAAATTTGTGTCGAAATGGTGGTGGATAGGGAATTCAGGTCCTTGCCACCTGCATCCAAGGTACAGAGTTCAAGCCTGAGTATCTCTACCCACCACCATTTGTTCCCTCTAGCCACCAGTATATAGCAACTGGGGCATTACACACACACACACACACACACACACACACAACATGTACGAAGCCTTCACCTACCTGTTTCACGAACATACTCCATGTGTACAAAGCCCATCCAGCCAGCGACCATTTGATCAGCAGTATAATCCACTCACGAAGCCCACACAGCAAAATCCCTGTGAGAGCTCTCAGCTCACCCCTCATTGGCCCTGCCTGCAGGGGAAGCAGTCCGGAGCTCATCTGTTCTGTGCAGTCGTCACCGCACAGATTCCTGGGTATCGCACAGACTGCTGGGTTCCTTTTTGTCTGCATTCGGACTGCTGATAAAGGCAGTCTGAGTTCCCCAATGTGTCCGCGCATGCGCAGAGGAGTCGGGACTTGATTTTTTTGTTTCACAGATTTTTTTTCTTTTGTTTTTTGTAGGTGGGAGGGCAGCAGTCCGATAGCACGAGCCGCCCCTGATATTTATAGAAAAGACATGATTAGGCAAAAGAAATGCTCATAGCCATATTATATTGTTGTAAAATGGTCAATGAGTATTTATTGAAAAAAGTGTTCGTGAAAAATGACCATAAGCCATTTCACAGTGTATTCAAGAAATTGTTGTACAGTTCACCACACATATTGCAAAGAATATTGTCATAGTTAAAAATAGCATTTAAGAGAATTATACTCCCAGTACAGAGATGCAAGTGGCTGATATGCTGAATCATTTATGCTTCATAGAGGAGATAATTGAGTAATTCCACAGTTGTTTGTGACTTAAAATAAAAGGTTTAGAAATGAACTGACAGTGAAGTTGAGATTCAGCTGCTGCAAGTAAAAAGTTACAACCATATTTTCACTTAATAGGAGATTAGTTGCATATAAGGCTTATTCTTTCAAGCAGATAAACTGATATTGCCAAATCAGATAAGGAAAGAAATTTTGGCAAGAATACATGAGCCTTGTTTTTTTTTTTTTTTTTGTGTTTGGCTTGTCAAATGCAAAGGAGGAGCCCAAGCCTGGTATGTCTGTACAAAACAGAATAAACAATTCAGAAATCTGTTGTGCACAATGCCTATCTCAGTAGTAATTCTGGAAAAGAAATCATTTCTTATTCAGTTTTGGAAGGAGCATTGGTAAGGACAAGATCAGATTTATTTCAGTATCAAAAGAACATATATCTAAACTGTGCTAATTATAACTTAGTGTTGACTGCAGTTTGAAAGTTACTTAATAGTATAAGTACATAATTAGTCATTGTGCTATAAAATGCATTTTCACATTGTTTCCAAATGTAATTGCATCAGATAATGGCCTACAGTATGCAAGCATAGAGTTCAAGAGTTCTCTGAGCAGTGAGAATTTTAGCATGTTACCTCTAGACCTAACCACATGCAGTCTGAATACCTCTCAACTGTCCAGATTTTTGCAAACTGTCCATATTTTTGCCTTATATTTTTGGTCTGTTTCTAATAAAATTATGTTTTTTCTGTCAAATCACTGGCAAATTATTGAGGATTGAAGTCAGAAAATAATGACAAACATTTGAGCTTCAGACTTCATACCCTTCAGAAAATCCACATTAGTGCAAAATCTGTTATTTTATCAACTTTCTAAGTTTGTAAGAGCAATATTTAAAAAATTGACCGTATCTTTTTACTTTAAACCCCCCCTCCCATTATTTATGGCTTTGTCCAGATTTCTTGCTCCATGAGTTTGAGAGGTATATCTGAAGGCTGCAATCATAGATAGTGCATGCTTTCAAGAACAGTCTGAATAGCAGTGATGACCAGTTAGCATTACTAGATTGCATAAATAGAATACAGCAAGGCCTGATTAATTATTTATGAGTCATGCATTAAAACAAAATAATTTCTATGTCTTTGTTAATGCATTAAAATTAAATCTAGGTTCAAGATAGGCTGAATCTAGTTAAAGTCAGAAATTCTATTAAAATTGAGAGATTTGTCATCTGTCTTCTTTGAAAGAAATGAACAGGATAAGAAGTCAGCTGAGTTCAAATGAATAGCAACAAGAGAGTCTTATGTTGAAAAAATGTGAGCGGCCATTGTCTGTTGTTGTTTGAACTACTGATGGGAAACTGTTTAGAAGTAACAGGAGGCATCCATTCAAAATTAATATATTTCAAAATGATCATTCTAGGCAAAGAGGCAGTATTCTTAATGAGTTCAAATACGCAGGACTATTTAGAGAAGTATCCAAAGAGCATACAAAGAGGTGTATCAAAGGACATCTCATAAAGAAGCTGCTACACTAGGCAGTCCAAATGAACTGTCAGAAAAGTCACAGATGAAGACCCCCTTAATACAAATGTTTGAACTATTGCTCAGAAAATCTGGATAGCCAAGCAGCTTATGAACTGCAATGTTATTAATGCAAACTCAATACAACAATGAAGTAATTGTTTTGGTAGTTTTGAACTGAAATTATTTGAAAAGGTGTCATCTGAAATATGAAGAATGTTTAAGAACAAAATTGCATTGATTAGATCATAGGGGCAGTGAAGTGGAAATGTACATTATGGTGTAGTTGGCATAATGGTTAAGCTCTTTACCTCACAGATACAAACTGCAGGGTTTGATTCTGACCTTTGGTTATTGGCTAGGCTTGTAACAGTCTGCAAACTGATAGCTTAGTATTTACCTGTGAAATGCTTCTACAAGATATATTTACAAATATGTAAAATGTTTAAAAGAAACTGCCACATATGTAGAGAGAGAGAAAGAGAGGAGTCTTGCTTTTGAAAAAGTGGTTTGTGTGTATGTCTTTAAAAAGATGGTACCTTTAGCTTCATTTAGAGTCCCTTATGTTTGCCATAACTGGTTTCCCGCTGCACAGTCTGATAGTAAAGCTCCTGCAGCCAGCAGCACTACAGCTTGTATCTTGTCTTGTTTTCATCATACCAGAGACTAGATTATATCAGACCATTCTAATGGCCTTCCTGGTCTGTAAACACAGACTTTATATGGGCATGCGGTATAAGCTTTCATTAGCAGCCCTCTTTGACATCATAGGGTCTCTAAAATGCTGTCTTTGAGTGCCTCCCTGACAGCCAGTGGCTTGGTGGCATCATTGATGTATATGAATGCAGTGTAACAACCATATTCAATTGTTCCTTATAATGCCAAAGGTTACCAGATGCAGGATTATACTGCATTGTTACTGTGTGGCCATGTTTTGTCTTTCAGATTAATTGAAGTTACTGAGTCTTAAGAAGTTTTACTGCTGAGAACTGCTAGTTAGTAAACACAAAAAGTAATGTTCACTTCCAAGGCATAATAAGTTAGGTTTTGTATTCGGTTATAAAAGCTGTGTGATATTGTTAACACAGTTTTTCATTGTTTCCAAATACGACTGCATGTTTTCATCCACTGGAACTCTATATTTGACAAGGTATGGTGTAATGTCGCAATTTTGTGAAGCAGGCAGATAATGAAACAATCATTTTGCAAATTAATAATTAAAATTGTTAAACTGTAACAGTTCTCCTCTCCTGACTCTAATATAACTTCCACAAACACCAGCACTGTGGTACGTTAGCTGTGCCGCTGAGCATTACTGTATCTAAACCTCATCTTCTGTCTTCCTTTGCTGCTATACTCTCCACCCCTTGTCATTAATAACTGCCCCGCCCCCTTCTCATAACTGCTTCATTTTACTCTCTAGACTCTCCTAAACTGTACTTTCCACCTCTCTATTTCTACCCCTCTTTTTAATACTTCCTCTTTCTCTCTACCAACTTCTTTATTCTTTATCTATGCTTTAATGGCTTTTTTTCTGATGACTTATTGTAAGTTTGTATATTTTTTTGGCCATAGATTTCTACCTGTTGTAATTTTTAGCCATTGTTTTTGCTGAATTTTTATGCTTTGTTAATTTTCCATTATTGGATGGATGGATTTGTTGCTTTTGTACTTATATTCTCTGATTTGGCATGAATGTATGTAGTTATGTACCCAAATTCACATTGATGCTTATTGTACACTTTGTTACTTGCTTCTTTGTGTGGAGCTTTTCTCCTCGAGTCTCCATTGAAAATGGGTTAATAGCCCAGCTGGACTAACCTGGTTAACAAAAGACAAATAAATAAATAATAAATTATTTAAACATATTTAGCATTTTTACAGATATGCATGCTAAATGCAGAATATCTGTTTTCAGATGCAATGCGAGAGAGAGAGCAAGAGAGAATGAAAAAGTAAGCACTGCAGTGCAGAGGACTGAAAGTACACTTTACAGTTATGGAAATCAGAGAAAAATATTGTATACAGTGCCCTAGCAACATAAACTGTATAAATTACACACAAGTTTTTTAGAGATTTCTGCACAAAATAGTTATGTTTTGCTAGCTCTCTGAGTAGGTACAACAGAATGGCAAAAACAAATCAGCAGATATCTCCATTACCTCCCTCAACAACAACATCATCAAACCCAATCCACATACCATATTACTTGGTGTTACCATTGACGACAAACTAAAATTTGACATACGTTTTAATTTATGCATAAAAAAACTCACCAAAAACTTGGCCTTCTGTACCATAATCACAAATTTCTTTCTAACTCCTCAAAACCCACCCTAGCCTTATCTCTCCTCTTACCCAATCTACTGTATGCTGCCCCTGTACTCACAAAACTTCAGTCTTCTCTTCTCTTCTCAGCAAACTAGAACAAACCTACAATAAAATAGATACATTTGCTACTAACCTTTCCTATAAATCGCATCACTGCCCTGCCCTCAAATCTTTACAATGGCCTTAATTCCTAAATCAATTACTCCTTCCACAACTGCTTATAATACATTCAGTCCTTTACAACCCTGCATCCTGCCCCTCTATCTCAAATATCACTATATAAACCTCAACGTTTACTCCGCTCATCAGACAAACTTCTGCTGGACATATACAAACCATTTAAAAACATTGGCAAGTCATTATATAAATACTCAGTTACTTGCTCCTTGAACTCCCTTCCTGACAATATAAGAAGTATCTCCCATAAACACAATTCAAACTGGCACTCAAGCACTACCTACAGAACACCTGATCCTGCCCCTGTCTAGCTCCTACCTGATTCCTTACAATCTCTCCCTTGTACCCACCATCTTATCTCTTCTTACCCCACTTCCTTGGAAAACTCCTCCAGTTTCCTCTAGCTGTAAATAGTTACTTTGTTTCCCCCTAGCTTCCTCCTCCAGCCCCCTCTATGTGTACATAACTCCTATGTTTTCCCCTAGTTTCCTCACCATTGTATGTTTACTGTATATTATTTTCTTTTCATTTTGTAAACAAAACATTTTTATTGTGATATTATTCTGTTGCTGTATTAACTATTGTGAGATGTCATTTTCCTTTTTGTAAGACTGTAATTTCTTTTTGTATCTGTAATTTGTAATTGGAGCTTTTCTCCTCAGGTCTCCACTGAAAATGGGCCATTGGCTCAGTTGGACCAACCCGGTTAACAAAGGACAATCAATCAATAAATAAATAAGTATTATGTGTAAGTAATGTGATATGATACATGCACAACAGGATTCCTGCTTTTCAAAGTTGCTCAGTATATCGAAAACTTAGGCAGCGCCAACAAAAAAGTCATTGTGATATCATGTGTGAACAACATGGGAGCAGCAATCCATAATATCCAAAGAGTTGGGTAACTTACTGCAGTTGTGTTGCCCAAGACATGTATAATGCCTCCCTTGCTCAGTCAGGTTGCACACATTGCTCTGCCAAGTTTAATCATAAGAAATCTGTTGCCAGCCTTACTCCACGGCACAACAAGTAAGTCTGTTACCTGCCTTGCTGTATTGTGATATATTTGCATGGCCTGTAATGCTGCTACTTTGCAATGTGCATCCCCTGCCTTGTTTGATCTGCTACCTGTAGTATATCAGTATAACTCCTCAATAGCTCTGCCCTTACTGTCTGTTGGCCAGCTTGCTTCATAGTGCTGCACATATTAAAGGTACCATGAGCCTTGCTTGGTTGCTACATACAGTATATGGGTAACACTGCTGAACTACCTTGTTCATAGTAGGCCTGTTGCCTGCCTTGTTTATCTCACTGTCTTCAGTGAGTCTGTTTGCCTCGTTCATTTCACTGTTTATACTAAGTCTGTTGTCTAGCTTTTTAATTTCACTGTAGTGAGTCTCTTGTCTGTCTGTAGTGAGTCTCTTGTCTGTCTTGTCATTTCACTGTCTGTAGTGTCTATTCCCTACCTTGTTCATTTAACTATCTATAATGGGTCTGTTGTTTGCCTTGCTCATTTCACTGTCTATTGTAAGCCTGTTTTCTGCCTTGTTCATTTCACTGTCTATAGTGAGTCTGTTGTCTGCCTTGCTCATTTCACTATGCCATAGTGGCCTGCAGGCAAAAGGGGCAAGGGACCCACCTATGTTACTAGCTACATGGGTTGCAATAGTGACATGACTGCCAGATGGGTGTCTAGGACTAAGAAAGATGGGAATATTCATGCCAGAAAGGGTTTTTATGCACTGCTTTAGAGGATATAGTCCAACCATAGACTGGAAGAACTACTCATGCCAAAACACAAATGCCCGAGATTCCTTGATTTCATCAATGCAAATGCCTTGGACCAGCTGACTGACACCCCCACAAGAGGTGAAAATATCTTGGACTTGGTATTAACTAACATGAGTAACCACTGCAGCATCCCTACAGTGTCATCCTCCATAATAAGATCCGACCACAAAGCGGTCACATTTGAAGTCACCATTTCCTCCCAATCACCCCTAGATAGGGTCAAACAAAAAAACTTCTCAAAAGCTAATTACAACCTCCTGAGGGAAGGTATAAACAGCTACACAGCTCCCTCCCCCTCCATAGGAACTGGCACATATGTCCAAACCTACACAAAAGTATGATACAAGCACTTATATAGCTGCATGGAATCAGAAATACCCAACAGGACAAAATCCTCCCCCTCAAGGAAGAGTAAACCTGTCTGGTGGACATCTGCAATAAACTGTATAACAAAAGGAAAAAACTGCTGTCCAGGACCAAGAAGGAGCAGGTGCCTAATTGGAAGCAATCTCTCCTCAATCTGAACAAGCATATAAGAGCACTAATGAAAGCCTCCAAATCAAACTTCAAGTCCAAACTGGCCACATCTACTAAAGGCAATCACAAGGCTTTCTTTGCATATGTCAAGGGAAAAACCCAGATCTGCTCGGAACTGGTGGTCAAGGACACCACATACACAAACACTGTAGATATAGCCAACCTGCTGGCAGACAGGGTCAGTGAAAATTTCACCCCTCTGCTCCCCCCATCACTAAATCAGGACATTCCCAGCACCTGCCCCCCTCCCCTTATCTCCAGGGTGCAAGTCATCACTGCCCTCTCAAAGGCAAAAATACAGCCTCCATGGGACCAGCTAACATCCCAGGCTGCATCCTACATTAACTCAGACAGAAACTTACAGCACCATTAGACACCATATTCAACCAAAGCCTGACTACTGGCTTCATCCAAGCCAAGTGGAGGACAGATACTGTCGTCCCTTTGCACAAAGGTGGAGTGTCCACTGATCCAGAAAATTATAGACCCATCAGACTAAGTAGCCTGACCTGCAAGGCCATGGAGTGGATTATCATGGACCTCATTAACAAGGACATTGGCAACCTCCAAACACTTGATCCCACACAGTCTGTTTTTTGTTAAGGGGGGAGGTCATGCCTGTTAAATCTGGTCAACTTCTTTGAGACAGTCACCAAAGCCATGGACGAGGGGAAGATGGTGCACATCAACTACCTTGACCTGGCTAAAGCCTTCAATACTGTTCTCCACTCAGGTGTAATAGATAAACTCTCTCAACTAGGCATCAATCCATATGTTACCAGATAGGTAGCAAACTGGCTCACTGATAGAACCCACCTAGTCAAAATAGGGGATGCCACCTCAAGCAGTTGACCCATAATGAGTGATGTACCCTAGGGATCAGTCTTAAGGCCTTTGTTGTTTGGGATATACTTTTCTGAGGTGCAGGCCAAAACCAGTGGGCTACCAAGGCTCTATCTAAAGCTAAAAACACTGCCTCCATGGGACCAGATGGTGTCCTGGGCTGTGTCATACGCGTGCTCCAAAAGGAATTAACCCCGCATCTTAATACCCTGTTCAGTCTCAGCCACTCCACAGGATATGTGCCCATAGAATGGTGCACGGCAATGGTGGTCCCGCTACACAAGGGTGGGGCCACAACTGACCCTGGGAACTACCGACTAATAAGCCTGACCAGTCTGATCTGTAAGTCTATGGAACGAATCATTATGGAACTCATAAATGGAGAGATTGGGAACCTCAAGTCGCTGGACCCCACACAGTTCGACTTCGTCAAGGGCAGATCATGCCTCCTGAACCTGGTTGATTTCTTTGAGACAGTTACTCAGGCTATAGATAAGGGAAAGGAGGTACACATGGCTTACCTTGACCTTGCTAAAGCATTTGACACCATTCCCCATTCAGGTATTATTGATAAGCTCACCAGCCTGGGCATAAACCCTTACGTCACAAGATGGATCGCAAACTGGCTCTCAGACAGATCCCATAAAGTAAGAGTAGCGAGATCTATGTCCGAATACAGACCAGTAATGAGCGGTGTGCCTCAGGGCTCTGTCCTGGGGCCCCTCCTGTTTGGCATATACTTCTCAGAAGTATAGGCAAGAACGGAAGGGCTGTGGCTGACTAAGTTTGCGGACGACTGCAAACTGGGTGCTATAATAGAGTCTCCGGCTGACATGGAAATCCTCCAGAAGGGCCTAAATGAGACTGATGCATGGTGTCAAAGCCATGGTCTCAAGCTAAATGCAAAAAAATGCGTAGTAATCCCCTTTGGAAAAAACAGAGTACCCGCAAACTACAACATAGGAGATAATCCCCTGAAATATAAAGAAGAAATAAGGGATCTAGGGACCCAAGTAGAAAGTCAGCTTTCCTTTGATAACTATGTTGCCAAAGTGGTTAGAAAATCCTTCTATGTGACCCATCTGATCATGAAAGGGTTCACATCAAGATCTAAGGATGTAATGGTGCCCCTCTACTCTTTCCTCATCAGACCCATTATTGAGTACAATGCACCAATTGGAATGTACCTGGCTAGACATCTCCAGAAGCTGGAGAGAACACAGAGGTACCCAACCAAGAGGATTACTGGCCTCAAACAGTTGCCCTATGCAGCACGATTGAAAAAGCTAAAACTGTTCTCTGTTGCATACCGCCTTCTCAGAGGCGATCTCTGTCTAACGTACAGAGCCATGTCCAACCCAGAATTGTTGAACATGCTCCATCTTAGCAAAACCAAATCTACTCGAGCTACACACTCTAGGGATATAAACCTCAACACAACAATGAATAGAACATGCTGGAGGGATAGATTCCTTCAGAGACTTCCCTTACTATGGAACAGGGTCCCGATCTACATAAGACAGAGCCCCTCACTATCACTCTTCAAGAGGAACCTTGATGAGTGGATGGGTAACAGAAAGTTCACACCGGGGATCACACCAACAGCACTACTAGATAGGGGCCAAGGGTACTAGCTGCTAGTACAAGGGTCTAGGGAACTACTAAAGGGGAGGTGAATACCACACAATGTGGCTGGGCTAATATATGCCTTCGGGCAGATAGTCCAGTACCAACCTATGAACCTATGGCTGACCAAGTTTGCAGATATCTGCAAGCTGGGTGCTGTCATCAGTTCCTCTAATGATGTGGATAGCTTCCAAGAGGGTCTCACTCAAACATATGAAGGTTGCCAGAAACATGGCATCAAACTGAGTGCAAAAAAATGCATCATCATCATCCCCTTTGGGGAAAGTGATGTCCCCACAAATGATCACATTAATAAGAAGGTCCTAAGCACGCAATCAAAAGTGAGCAACTTGGGCACCCAGGTTGATAGCAAACTGAATTTTGACCACCATATTCCCTCCATTGTACAGAAAGCTTTCTACATGGCCCACCTCATTAATAAGGGTCTCTCATCCAGGGAAAAGGTGGTCATAACATCCCTGTATTCTTCTGTTATAAGACCCATTATTGAGTACAATGCCCCTTTCAGCATGTACCTCACAAAGCACATGCAGCAGCTGGAGACACCACAGAGGTTCCTCACCATGAGAATCCAGGGCCTCAAAACATCTATCACAAAAAAAAAACTTTCACAACAAAATAAAATAAAAAACAAAAGCAGATGGTGTTAAAGATTTATTAGTACCAAACAAGCATCTGGCACCTCGGCTTTTCACCTTCAAGGATAATTACATGATGCACACAAGCTTTTTTATATACCAAGTGAACCATCCAAATAGACAATTCCATCAATCAATCAATTATATACAATTGTTCAATTAATCAGTTATAGTCTAAGTAAAAAACTTTTAAAGCATTCTTTTGAAGCATTATTTTAAAAATGCCATTAAAATACACCAGAAACCTGTGACAATATTCAACCCATTTTTTTAAAACATATAATCATAACAGCATTTTATAAACAAAATAAATCATATAGTAATATTTGCTACTAAATTTAATCCTCTAGGATGTAAAGTACCATAATTTAAAATTGATCTACTTTCTAAACCATGTAACTTGTACTTTAAATCACCACCTCTCATGTGAAAGGGTCTAGCAAGTACACTAAAAAAGAATGTACTATTGTTCCCTCCATAACACCTGCAAAACTCTACCCTACACAGATAGGCTAAAGGCCTTATCTCTCTACTCAGTCTCCTACAGACTCGTCAGAGGTGACCTCTGTCTGGCATACAAAGCAATCTCAGACCCCACCTTGATGGAACTGCTGCATATTCGCAATCAAGCTGCATTACAGTAGCCCACATGCGCAACCTCAACTTGGTCTATGACATCAATAGGACTTGTTGGTGGGACAGATTTGTATCCCAGAGACTCCTCCTTCTGTGGAACAGACTCTTGCTCCACATCAAGCAGAGTACCTCATTAACCCTTTTTAAGCACATAAGCACAACCTGGATAACTGGATGGGGAACAGAAAATACACCACTGGGATTCCACCTGTGTCCCTGCTGGACAGAGGCATCGGGCGTTGACTCGTCGGAACAAGGGCTAAATTCTTGGCTAAGCTTGTAAGGGCCTCAGGGCCAATAGCCTAGAAATGTCCTATGATCCTATATCACTGAAGTTTGACAATAAATAGGACTTGTGAGATGTAAGCATTTGAGGGTATACTCACAGCAGGTTAATACCCATGTTACATGCTTAAACCCCTTCCTTCCTGCCAACAACACACATACACACACACACAAATATGCAGTCTTTTTTCCATTTTGTAAAGTACAAAATATAAGTTTTACCAAGATATACATATGAGTATGTATATATATATATATATATATATATATATATATATATATATATATATATATATATATATATATATATATATATATATATATATATATAAATATATATATATATATATATATATATATATATATATATATATATATATATATATATATATATATATTTATAGTTCCGCTTCAGAAGGTCGAATGGCTGAAATCTCAAAATGCATATGGTCGAGACCATATGCTCGAAATTTCAGAAGCTTGACCTTCTGAATGGGGATCGGCATACAGCGCAGAATGGGAGATTTCCCTTTCTGAGCTGTAGTGCGATCTCGGAGTTGGATTAAGTAAGTAGCGGGGGGTGTGGGGGTGCAGGGGAGCTTGCCCCCCCCTGCAGAAACATTGTTTTGTGTTTCATTGTTTTTTCTTTCCCCTTTCAGAAGGTCGAGCTTCTGAAATTCAAGCATATGGCTTCGGCCATATGTATTTCGAGATTTCAGCCATTCGACCTTCTGAAGGGGAACCATATATATATATATATATATATATATATATATATATACATTGCATAGTCAGAAAAATTTAAGAATTACTGTACCTGCACATGTGACAGTGCCACTGAGTCACTGCAGATGACATAAAATTAATTATAGTGCTTATTGTCAGGTCTTCTGTTTCTTTTAACCAATTTCTTCTACCTAAATGGAGGGCTGTTATGCTGAGTAGTGGCTACAGATACAGACACGCACACACACACACACACACACACACACACACACACACACACACACCCACACACACACACACACACACACACACACACACATGCATGATGTCATGTATACATGTGTGCACTCATACATATGCACACACGTATATTTACACCTGTGCCTGTGCAGCTGACTGGTGTAAATTATCATATCACATCAGGCCTTGCATGTCTTCTTTCTCTGTTTGCTTCTCTACTCCTGCTATCAGAATTACATATTTGTGACAGAACAGTGAGCTGGTATAAAAATGAACATGATGCAAAATACAGGATTATGATCTTAGGTACAGACCTGGAGCAGAAGAAAGAAAGGACACAAATCCTCAATTCTGCTACAGTGTGTGTTTTAGTTATGTAAGAAAGGAATACTAGCTGCACAAAGATGATCTTTTTGGTGGTGTGTCCTAATAGTTTCTTGTTTTCCCCAAAATATCAGGGAATAATAAAAATGTGTGAGCACCAGAATGCCACTTGTTTTACACTGTATCATGATGTGTTAGACATGCGGTGCTATTCATGGAGTTAAGAATGGATATAAATAGTGTGTGTTGTTATTGTTACAAAATGTGGACCTAGCTAAAAAAATAAATAAATAAAAACTTTTTCGGAGCTTCAGAGCAAATAATGAAGACCTGAGTAGCAAAAGTGTCTAAAGAATTAAAAGACGGTGTACTTGGGTTGCCAATAATACATACGGTTAATTTAATACATCTCTCCAACCCCTTTACTTCTGTTGCTTAATGCGCATGTCCACACAGTTGAGGTCTTAGGGGTCTTAATCTCCCTTCATCTTCAAATTAAACTCCAAAGCAAATTGTTCTATGTTGCTGAAATATCATTATAATCTTCCAAATAAAGAAAAAATGCATGTAAAATGTGAAATGTTGGCATCTAAACACAGAGGGAGGCACTGTGCAAGAGACTAATTTGCTATGTTCCCTGCTGTCTGTTTTTAACGCTCTGCTGATTTTATTAAGCATTCTTAATAAGATGCTGGAACTTTATTTAGGATAAAGCCATCATGAAAAACAGCAATGCTCTTTCAAGGGGAGTGTGTGCAGTTGGAGGAAGAATAACAGTTGATAAGTGCTGCGGCATTTGAGCTTTGGTTTTATTGGTGTAACATATTACTTGCAGTACAAGGGAAGAAGCTGCATAGCAAATTATATAAACTATGTGACATTTCTGTGATGGCCTAATAAATATATTTTTGTTTACATTATTTTATAAGGAGTAAGCCAAGTAACATGGGAGCAGCATAGTTCATAGATTATTTCTAGGCTAACTGCCCTTGTGGACCATTTTAAACCTAGCCAATTACCCCATGTGAGAATCACATCTTGTCACTGTAAGGTAAATACTTTAACCATTATGCCAACCTCCTGTACAAACTAATGCATTAAACTGTTGCATAAATTACAGAATTCCAGACATTACATTTTTTTTTTCCAAAACAAAGAGTCTGTTAGTTACCAGAAGAGCACAAAGCTTTGTTTCTACAGTTTATTTCTTAAGGAAGTAAGCCGACTGGATATAAAGTGTCAGCTTTTAGAGAATTATTTAGATAAATGATTTACTCAGTGTCACATAATTTAGTAAGTTAAAGTGGAAGGAATCAAACCCAAGACGAAGCACATAAGTAGCCTGAATTAACCCAGTGCACTAAACTGCATGTCACAGTTAGCATTCATTCTTAATGACTGTACAACGAATATTTTATGAAACCACCAAAGTGAGACAAAGTGCACAGACCTATGATACTTTGTGTACACGTGCATTTATCTATGTGTCGTGTATGGCTGCCTTGCATTTCCTCAAGCACAAGATAAATGGAATTTAATCATCTGATCACAAGTGGGCAAACATATTGTTTGAGAAAAGTACAGTTGTGTACACTTACCATAAATGTAGATGTTCGAGTGTATTCACTGTTGCAATCATTACATTTGGGTTATCTGCTTGCAGGTAGCCCTCAGTCGGCCTGATTAACAAAGTCTTGGGTCCTGCGTCGGTTGCTGTCCCTTCTTCCATGACGTCAGGGGTATAAAACATGCAGCCAATGCCATTACATCAGTTTTTCTTGCCCCAGATGTCAGGTGCCCCCCCCAGTGGGAAGCAATTAAATATAAAAGCACAAATATATACCTCCAACAAAAAAGCAAATACACCAAAAAGGCTTTTAAGCATAGTAAAGGAAAGCAGAGGTATAGCCAAAAGAAGTTAGGGGGCTGGAGGGAAGGTAACCAGGACTGCAACAGTGAATACACTCAAACATCTACATTTATGGTAAGTGTACACAACTGTACTATGTTCTTTGTGTTTCACTGTTGCAGTCAATACATTTGGGTAGATTCCCAAAGCTATGGTTGGGAGGAGGAATTTAGATAGCATTAGGGCCAGGTATAAGGCCCTGCAAGAGTGTAGTGGCAAAGCCAGCTCTGGATTTAGAGAAAATTGGCAAATGATAATGCTTGGTGAAAGTATGTACAGAACTCCAGGTAGCAGCTTCTAGGATGTCCCTGGTAGGGACGCCTCTGAGAAAGGCTGTAGAGGTAGATGCAGCCCTGGTGGAGTGAGGTCTGATCCCCTGGGGGATAGATTTTCCGTGGTGCTTATAACAGAAATTAATGCAATGGCTTATCTATTTGGAAATGGTTTGCTTTGAAATAGCCTTTCCCTCTGCCCCTGCAGCAAATGCCACCAGCAGTTGTTCAGATTTCCTTTGAGATTTAGTCCTGTCCAAGTAGAATCTAAGTTGTCTGTGCACATCTAAGGAATGCAGTATCCATTCCCCTTAATTCTGTGGATTGGGAAAGAAGGCTGGCAAATGAATGGACTGATTAAGAGCCACACTGGATACCACCTTGGGCATGAAGAATGGATTGGTTCTGAGGGACACCCTGTCCGCATGAAAGATGATGAAAGGCTCCACTGCCATAAGAGCCTGTAATTCAGATACCCTTCTAGCTGAAGTGATTGCTAAAAGGAAAGCTGTTTCCAAGAAAGTAATTTTTAAGTCTGCAGTAGCAGTTGGCACGAAAGGAGGTAGAGTGAGTTTCTCCAAGACAAAGTTAAGGTCCCAGGCTGGGGTTGGAGCTCTCCTGGGTGGTCTCAAATTTTTGGCCCCTCTGAGGAACTGCTTGAGCAGTGGATGAGAGAAGAGGGGTGGTTCTGTGTTATAATTAGCTGAAATGGCTGAGGTGTGGATTTTAATGGAGGAAAAAGATGGGCCCTTGTGAAGAATCTCAGTTAAGTATTGTAAAATCTGAGGTAAATTGGGTGCTGCTGTGCTCATCCCTTGAGATTGGTTCCAGGCACAGAATCTTTTCCATTTTTCAGCATACGATTTTCTAATACTAGGCATCCTTGCCTTTAAAATGATATCCATCACAGGTTTGCTGAGGGATGGTAAAGGAGAGATTAAGTAATTAGCCAGGCTGCAAGGTTCAGTGTTAGAAGCTGAGGGTGCAGAATCTGGTTCTCCTGCTGAGACAGCAGGGAAGGAGTCAGAGGCAGGTGCCATGGAGATATCCATGACACACTGCGCAGGAGGGGGTACCAGTGTTGGCGTGGCCAGTCTAGAGCAATCAAAATCATCCTTGGTTTGTCCTGTTTGATTTTTAATAGTACTTTGGAGAACAGAGGGGGGAAGGC
Source organism: Protopterus annectens (assembly GCF_019279795.1). Classification (NCBI taxonomy): domain Eukaryota; kingdom Metazoa; phylum Chordata; order Ceratodontiformes; family Protopteridae; genus Protopterus; species Protopterus annectens. The sequence goes on along the minus strand of NC_056732.1, from coordinate 1,025,488,473 downwards.
ATAGACTGATAGGTTTTTCCAGCTGAAGGACAGAGCATCCACTTTCCAGGCTTGTTTGTGGGGAATCCTTGTGCAAAATGTGTCCAATTGGTAGTTCTGGGGAGAGGCAAACAGGTCTATATCTGGGCTCCCCCATTTGCTTGTCAACATGTTGAAAATCCTTGGTTCCAGTTTCCACTCGTGTGGGTCCATGAGGTTTCTGCTTAGTCCATCTGCCAGTGTATTTAATTTTCCTGGCAGGAATTGAGCTTGTAGGTGCACTTGGTAGCTCAAGGCTGTGTTCTATAATGCCATGGCTAGTGTGCAGAGGGGGTAAGAATCTGTTCCCCCTCTGCTTGTTTATGTACCACATAACAGTGGTGTTGTCCATCTTTACCATTAGTTGTCCTGGAAGAATGTGGTCCTTGAAGGCTGTCAGAGCATTCTGTACAGCTAACATTTCTTTTTGATTGATATGCAGGTGCATTTGACTTGGATTCCATTTGCCCTGAATGCACTTCCCTGCCAGGTGAGCCCCCCATGCATAGTCTGATGCATCTGTTGTTAAGGTTTGGGTGGCAGGGGGTGGTGTGAAATGTAGTCCCTTGTTTTGGTGGCAGGCCTCTGCCCACCAAAGGAATTCTAGGCGTAGGCAAGGTATGATAGGAATCATTGTTTCCAGGTCTTGAGAATGTTGACACCATAGGCTTTTTAGATACCACTGTAGTTTCATCATATGCAGTCTTGCATATGGAATTAGAAGAATGCAGGAGGCCATGAACCCCAAGGCTTGCAGTATTTGTCTTGCAGATAGCAGGGTTTTTATGGCCACTTGTTTGAAGTAGGTTGTCAAATTAATTTCTTTCTCTGGCATGAGGTAAGCCATCTGGGAAGTTGTATTCAGGCTTACTCCCATGAATATAATTTGTTGACAGGGTACTAGGTGTGATTTCTTTTTGTTTATGGTGTATCCCAGACAAGTTAGAACCCTTTGTACAAAGGCCAGATGATTCAAAAGTATGTCCTGGTTTTCTGCTTGAATTAGACAATTGTCCAGGTATGGGTATATTTGAATATTTCTTTGCCTACAAAATGCAATAATTGGAGCTAGGCACTTTGTGAATACCCTGGATGCAGTAGATAAGCCAAAGGGCAGTGCAGAGAATTGATAGTACATGTAGCCTGCTTTAAAGCATAGGTATCTTCTGCAAGATTCCCTGACTGGGATGTGCAGGTATGCTTCTTTTAAATCTAGTGTTGCCAACCAGGCATCTTTGCCTAGCATAGGAAGTAATTGGTGAAGAGGCAGCATCTTGAATTTTGGAATCTCCAAAAAGGTGTTTAGAGTAGACAGGTCCAGGATAGGGTGCCATGAATTGTCTTTCCTGGGTACCAGGAAAAGTCTTGAGTAGAAACCTTGTCCCTTTTCCTCTTCTGGTACCAGTTGAAAAGCCTCCATGCTTAAGAGAGAAAGTACTTGTTTTTGGGCTTCTGCCCACTGATTTGGAGGTAGGTCCGGCCACCCTCTTGGTGTTGGTAACATGTGGAAATGCAATTTGTATCACTGGGACACTATATTTAAAACCCATTTGTCCTGGTAATGAGTTACCAATTCGCTGCATGAAGAACAATCTTTCCCCCCAAGGGGCAGTCAGTTGATAAGTGTTTGGAAATTTTAAAAGAAAGTCATTGAGACAGTTTACCATAGGGGGAGTCTTATTATTCCCAGATTTGGAAGTGGAGGCCCCCCACTGCTTAGTTCTGTGTGTCCCCTGGGACTGAAACCTGGGGTTTTTGCTGTGTCTGGGTTTGGCTTGAGAAGACCTGGAAGGGGCTGGAAAGGATCAATTCTTAGAGGGCAAGTGCCTACTAAATCTAGGAGGCTAAACTTGTAAAAAAAATCTTTAACAGTTTGCATAGATTTAGCTTTATCTTCCATCTTTTTAAGAACTTCCTCAGCCTTGTTGCCAAACAGGCGGTCCTGATTTAAAGGAGCATCCAACAATTTAGCTTTAACATGATCAGGCAAAGATTGATGCTTAAGCCAAGCATGCCTTCTGAGCACAGACCCAGTAACAGCAGCCCTGCAAGAGGCCTCTAATGAATCAAAACCACATTGCAAAGTATGTTTTCCAACTTGTTCAGCAGAATGCATTAAATCCTGTAATTCTTTATTTTCCACACAGTCAGGAATCAACATCATTTTCTGTTTAAGCAGTCCAATAACATGTTACTGATACTTTAACATATGAAACTGGCAGTTTAAAGCCCTAATGGCTAAGGTTGCAGAAGTGTAAACCTTCTTACCCCATATATCCAGTGCACTGGTGTCTCTATCAGAAGGGGTAGGATTTTTAACAGTAGAAGCCTTAATGCCCTTGGCCCCCTGTGAAATAGTCTCTGGATCTGCAATAGGATTTTTAAAAAGGAACTTGTGGGACTCAGGGACCCTGTAGTATCTGTCAGGTTTTCTGGGAGCAGGAGGCAGGGAATCAGGGGCCAAACTACATTCTGAAAAAGCATCATCAACAATGTCTAGTACAGGAGGGATAGCTAGAGGCCTATGCTGAGGTAGGAGGAGGAAATCATTAAGCCTCTTTTTTTGAATCAGAAAAATCCTGGCTTTCCCAGTGGAAATGCTCCCTTAGAGTATGTAAGGTTTCCCCAAAAGAAAAATCCACAGAAGGGGAAGCAGAAGGAACGAAGTCCTCTGCATCAGAATCTTCATAAGTAGATAAGGGCAAATCCAGATTATCAGAAGAATCAGAAAAAACAGAATCCTAATCAGAAGATTCATAATCAACTTCAGTCCTAGGCCTCTTAGAAGGGGGGGTGTTGGCTACCCCTGATTAGAGTTATTAGATCTTCAGCCATTCTTATCATTTGTTTTTTAGGCATAGAGGCCTGAGCATGTGGCCTGGGTGTCGTTTTTTTAGCCATGGATCGAGATTTAGGCCTAAGTAAAGAAGGAGACGTCAGTTTAATATGCAAGTTCATAGGCCTGAATACACCCTCAGAAGCCAGTGCCTGCACAGCAGCTCCGGACCCATCCAAGGTAGCGACATCTGTGCGTTCCATAGCTGAAGCATCTTGCAGCATACAGGATTCTGAAAGGGTGTCAGTAGAGGCTTGCGAATCAGAAGTAGCGGGTATCAGGGGCTGCGAATGCACCTCACTGAGTACCGGCAAACTGGCAACTGGCTTAGGAGAAGCATTGTCAGCAGTTTTGGACCTCGGCGGCCTGTCTCTGTCTTTATCTTTGCATTTTTTTGGAATCCTGGTAGTCAGATGGCAAACCGATGACATTTATGGATAATTAAACCGAGAACCGAAATATTTAGAGGCGAAAATATACCGAAGACGGATAGTGCGCTTATTAAATAAAGAACAAAACCGACAAGCAAGGTACGTTGTGGTCAGGGCCTAGGCAAGGAATACAGTACAAATGAAAATCTTTATGAGGTATTTGCTTTCCACAAGTTATGCAATTATTAACTTTTACTGACATCAGTAAGGACAAGAAAAAGTTTTCCCAACGGGGTACTTAGCTTTAGTTGAAGACTTTGGTTCTGAAACTCAAAAACAAAAATTTCAAGAGTCGTCCGACTGGCACTTGAGAACTGCTTCTGCTTCATGCACCACACGGCAAGAAAGACTGATGTAATTGCATCGGCTGCATGTTTTATACCCCTGACGACCTGATGTCATGGAAGAAGGGACAGCAACCTACGCAGGACCCAAGACATTGTTAATCAGGCCGACTGAGAGCTACCTGCAAGCAGATAACCCAAATGTAATGACTGCAACAGTGAAACACGAAGAACATCCAATGTGCTTTGTTGGGAGGAGTTTCACCCTTTTCATCTGTTCAGCTGTGGATTTAGTATATATAAGTTCAGAGTTCTAGGAGGGTTACAAAGAAAAAAAACAAGAAAAAAAACTTGTTTGATGGGTAGAGATGGTTTGCATGTACGTTATGTGAGTCTGTCAGATCCAGCTGACAAAAATGATTTTTCTATGAAAATATGCAGGTGTTTATAGTCCTCACCCCGACATCAACATATGGATTTACTAGTCTCTATATACATGCATTTATTGCCCTTTTCTCTCTGATGCCACTCCATGCAAGTACTGATGCCTCAGAGTTGGTGCTGATATGTGGTCCTTTTGTGTGAGTCTTCAGCAGCACCCCATAGATATTATGGCTGCTTTGTTGTCGGGGTTTCCAACAAAATGAGAAGCCTTTTATCATTTCTTGGTTGTTTAAACCATGTTTACTAAAGTCCTGAGGAGCCCAGTGATAGGTTACACATCTACTGCCCTTGCCCACAAAGTAATCCTGATGTCATATTTACCAATCTAGCCTTCACTAAATACTAATGAACCCCAAGGAGACCCACAATACCCCCCCTGCTAGAAGAGATCATTCTGCAGACCCTTACTCCTTCTTATTGTGGCCTGTCCACTGGTAACCAAAGTCAAGTCCTGAACCTAGGCCACCAGTATCAGTACCTCAAATTCAGCCTCTCTGGAAGTCTGTTGTCTATCTTGTTCATTTCACTGTTTATAGTGAGTTTGTTGTCTGCCTTGTTCATTTCACTATCTATAGTGAGTCTGTCATCTAAGAGGTTCTCCGGTTTGATCCTCGGCTGGGGTGCCTTCTGTGCGGAGTCTGCATGTCCTCCCTGTGGTCACGTGGGTTTCCTCTGGGTGCTCCGGTTTCCTCCCACATCCCAAAGACATGCTGTAGGTGGATTGGACACTCTAAATTGGCCCTAGGCATGAGTGCATGCATGTGTATGCCTTCTGTGGAAGGTTGGGTGCTGGGCTGGCAACTCAACACCGTAAAAACTCCACTGCCAATCATGAGCGTACAGTTAATCCACTGTGGTGACCCCTAACCAGGAAAAGCCGAAAGAAGAAGAAGAAGAAGTGAGTCTGTCATCTGCCTTGTTCATTTCACTACCTATAGTGAGTCTGTTGTCTGCCTTGTTCATTTCACTGTCTGTAGTGAGTTTCTTGTCTGTCTTGTCATTTCACTGCCAATAGTGAGACTGTTGTCTGCCTTGTTTCTTTCACTGTCTATAGTGAGTCTGTTGTCTGTGTTGTTCATTTCAGTGTCTGTAGTGAGTCACTTGTCTGCCTTGTTCAGTTCACTGTCTATAGTAAGACTGCTGTCTGCCTTGTTCATTTCAGCGTCTGTAGTAAGTCACTTGTCTGTCTTGTTCAGTTCACTACCTGTAGTGAGTCTGTTGTCTGCCTTGCTCATTTCACTATGCCATAGTGGCCAGCAGGCAAAAGGGGCATGGGACCCGCCTATGTTACTAACCACATGGGTTGCAGTAGTGACGTGGCTGCCAGATGGGTGTCTAGGACTGAGAAATATAGGAGTATTCATTGCCAGAAATTTCTGTTTTCCTGGAAGGAAGGGTCATATGCATTGCTCTCATACTGTCTGCAAGTAATTTAACAATCTTGTGGATACTCACAGCAAGAGATATGGACATTTCATTGCGAGTTACAGTAGCAATTTCAGTATTTTTTAGGATGTGCATTGCATTAATTCTTAAGCACTGTAAGAAAGTGCATTACATCTTATTAATGCCTGGCCAGGGGTTAAATGCACTTAGTACATGGTCTGATCATATCTCACCAAGCACAGTCACATTATTGTATGACTAACATAACAACTTTGATGATAAGAAAACACTTCCTGGTTATAATACAAATGGAAATATGGGGTGAAACATTTAATGACAGTGTGAGGTATGAGCTGTCACATAAATCTGAAGGTCAAAGCCTGGGAAGCCTTCTAATGGTATGTGATCTCCCTTGTTAACTAGACTTGAACATTCCAGTCCATATTTTGTTTTACACACTTGGTGGATGGCATCTTCTTGTCTCAGTCACTATACAATGGCTGAAACACATTAAGGTACTACATGCTGCTAAACATTTCCTGCGGACATTATGTTTTTGTGATCATGCAGAAGAAAAATGGGTGAAAATTGTGTAAAAAAATACAGTCTGTCAGTGTCAAGAGCAAAACTCCCTTGACGATATGTGTAAAGCCAGACGAAATGAGTGGGTGTTCACCTTAATAAACTATAGGGTTTGAAAGGATGTTTTGTACCTTTTATATCAATGAAAAGGCAGTCAATTGTTACATAAAGGCTTGTGCATGCTACTACATGCATAACAAGAGAATGTCTGCATATAGAATTTCATTTAGCAAAGGAAGACCTCAGTAGTGTAGGTTTAGATGTCTTGGGTTACCAAATGAACCTTCAGAAAGAAGAACTGCCTTATTAATAATGCATGTTTTGGCATTCTCTGTTAACAGTGTGTGAGACACCCTGTATGTACCCTTCATTTGTTACTCTGATGTGTTTACAGGAAAACAAAAGTTACTGTGGCCTCCAGTCCTTTCCTTTAGAATTTCCTCTGGTCTTGGTATCAGCTTGCTGCATATGCAGTTAGGTTCATGTTGCTAAAGTAATACTTGTAGCACAAGAAGGTTGTTGATACAGTTACTCTAGCAATACTTTATAGCAATTATTGATTTCTGTGTAGAATGATACATACACTGCAAGTATTTCCTTCACATTTTGGGTCTTCTTGCACTATGTCTCTTTCTCTGTCTATTAATTCTGTATGTTTTAAATTCTTTGGCATTTATGACACCTTTCTTCAGTGGAAAGTACTTTTCAGAGAATGTGTTGGAAAGAAGCATGTAAGTGCAAATTCCTTTCTTTAGATGGCATTTAATTTTTGCATATTTCCGCTTTTAAATTTTTTTTGTGAAGTGTCTATATTTTTATTTGACTGTATTAATTGTGGAGCTTTTCTCCCCATGCCTCCACTGAAAATGGGTTCCTGACCCAGTGGACTTTCCTGGTCAACAAATGTCAATAAATAAATAATAAATAATCAGTTTTAAGTTTTACAGACATTGGTCAGTAAGGCTAACCCTGAGATAATATGCCTATTTATGAAGTATGGTGCAATTTTTAGAATATAAGGTTTTCTGAGTCCAGTCTGCAGTACCGCATAAGTGTAACCACTGGCCTGATTGTTCAGGATTTATGTGTACCCTCATAGATTGCTGCAGCTAAAGTTGGTTTTTCACATCTGTTTTTGGCAGACTGTGCCATCTTTATGTCTTGGTCACTGCAGAAAGACAGTAAGGGTGATCCCCCAATATGGTGCCATCCTGGTGGTACATGGCACTTTTTTCCTCTTTGGTCCACACTTAAGCATGATCCCTATGTGCAAGATATAGTGACTTAAGTCTGAACCATGTTCAAGCATTACCATGCACACTTCCTCCACTGTGGACAACTGGCCTGAACTGCCCTTTCTGCCTGAATTTGTCTCTCTGTCACCCATCAGAGGCTATGGTTTCCCAGGAAACCCACCACTCCATTGGAATGGTTAACCCACTTATTTCCATCCTTCACCCCCACCTTTGGCTAGCTCATCCTCTCCTTGGATTAGCATTAAAGGAATCAAGAAACATTTAGTGAACTCCAGGAGGAGATAATTTGTCACACGTGTACTTGACAATTCTTTGGTTGGTAAATTGGCTGTATGGTACATCAGGATGGAGACCTAATTGTAACAGCAGTGAAATGGGTTTGAGTAGTATAGCTGGGAATAGGTGGAAATGACCAGAAGAGATGGCAATAAGCAGCTGATGCCAACTTGCCCATGACAGGTAAGGGTTGCATGGGGATTCCTACACTAGGAGTCACTCCTGGCAGAAGCAGTGAGAACAAGCTCTCCAAAAATGTATTCCAGGACAACACAAGGCAGTAGATAATGGAATGAACATGTTAATGGATGCATGCATGCATGGTATAAATAAAAACTAGAACAGCAATTATTACATGCCATAGCCCAACCTTGCATGGGTGTCATTACATAAAGACCAACTGATAGCTGACTCCGTCTTACCTTACACTACCCGGAAATAAATACATGGTTATGGATAAAGGATTTCCTAATCTTAAAGGGAGACTTTCATGATGTCACTGGGGTGCTACACCAGTATGAATGGGGAAATGTACAAGTCACTAGAGGGAGAAGAACCTATATCCTATCATGGCATGGGAAAGTGAGAGCCAGGTGAGCAGGTGCACATTTTGAATTGATCAGAATATTAGTGTTGTAGGTGTATCCTTTTTTATGCTGTAACTCTACCAGTGTTGACAAGAGCAGTTACAGCACAGCACCCTGCAAAGATTTTCCTGTACCAGCCTTTTGTTTACGGACATTTTGTCACTTGGATTCTGTGAATCAGTTCTGACTGGAAGCAGCCCAGGGGACATTCTTACATCCCCTTTCAAGGAAGAAAAACAAAAGGCTTTCAGCCACTCAGATCCTTCCATCTTTGAACATCCACTCATCTGTCCATAAAGTCATCCATCCATCCATTTACTAGTCCAGCTCAGGTTACCATTTATGCAGATGAATGCATTATCTCTGCAAGTGGATTGCTCACTTCTTTTACAAGGTTTGAACTCTCTCTGACTATGTGTAATTTTCCATTCTATCTGTTCTGGACTTTACAGAATCTGCATATCATGGTCCTTAAGCTATCTTCAAAAAGTGATTTAAATGTATTCATAAACAACCCCTTTTCCTCCCCTCCCTTTTTCAGCACATTTCCTTTGTTCTACCTTCTTCTATCTTCTATTATTTCAGTATCATTGGACTTGTTGAAAACTAACTATTCTCTGCAGATATGACCTGAAGCTGACTGGACATAACCAAATACCCTGACACCTGACATTCTCTCCTACAAGATCTTTTAAAAGCAGCTGGCTGATTCAATAACCAACTCATACTAACAGAACATGCAAAGCAAAATATATGATTGGAGAGCATGACATTAGCTTGGAGTGCAGTACTGTAGTAAGGCTATAATCACAACTGATCCTATATTTGTTACATATGCAAAAGCCTGCAACTACCTTGGGACGTAAATTGACCCCACCCAGCAGCAGTGCAGACTCACTTACATAAACTTCAAACAAAACAAAAATAGCCAACCAAGTTGGTACTTCTTGTAACATCTGTTCTGCAAACTGTTATCATCACAAGCCAGAGCTGTTAGGAACATGTTCTTATTGATCAGGTTGAATGCTGTCTGCCTCTCCTAACAATTGCCGCTGTCTCAGATACTGAGTAAATCCCAAATCTTCTTATCTACATCTATGGATTAATACTTCTTTCAGCTCAGACTAAGCACTGCCACATCTCTCTTTTCAAACAGTTAAGTTTTTCACAGTCTTTTCGCAGTTGCATAGCAGTGCAGCACCTAGTGCTGCTGACTCACAAGACTTGGTTCACCATTTTTAATCTATCTGGGGGGGTGCCTTCTGTGCAGGGTCTACATGCCCTCCCATTACACTTGCATTTTCATTAAGTGCTCCAGTTCTGTCACACTCATTCACACTTCCAAAAGACATGCCATATGTGAACAGGCAATGTTCAGTACTGCCTCTTGTTATACACATGGGGGCAGGGAGAATGTGTGTGTGTGTGTGTGTGTGTGTGTGTGTGTGTGTGTGTGTGTGTGTGTGTGTGTGTGTGTGTGTGTGTGCGTGTGTGCGTGTGTGCGCGTGTGCGTGTGTGCGCGTGTGCGAGTGTGTGTGTGTGTGTGTGTGTGTGTGTGTGTGTGTGTGTGTGTGTCGTACCTCTCTCAACTGCTGAGATTTTCACAGAATGTCCAGATTGTTTCTAATATTTTTGGTCTGCTCCTCCAAAAATTTGTGGTTTTCTGGTAAAGCACCAGTGACTGAAGTCACTATATAATGATAAACATTTGAGCTTCAGACTTCATATCCTTCACAGAAATGCATGTGAATACAAATCCTGTTATTCTAGCCACTTCTAAGTTTAAAAGAGCATTATTTAAAATCCACCCTATTTTTGGAACTTTGCCCCCTCATCATTTTAGGCTTTGCCCAGATTTCTTGTGCTAAAAGGTTGAGAAGTGAGTGTGTGTGTGTGTGTGTGTGTGTGTGTGTGTGTGTGTGTGTGTGTGTGTGTGTGTGTGTGTGTGTGTGTGTGTGTGAGCTGTGAGATGGCACTATAGTGGGGAAAAGGCAAATTCCAAATCCCCAGTTCTTTTCACGTTTCGAAAAAACAGCCCATTTTATTTCACATTTTCGGCATCGGTGTGCTGTTAGGCACTGTGCTGCTTCTCACAAAGTAGCCATTGTATTCACTGTCTCAAAGAATGCAACACTAGCAAGGCTTTCCTCATTGTTTAACACTGCAGTATACAGACCCAAAAAGTAATGCACCAGTTCTTCCCATTTTTACTTCTGAACTGAATGTCCACCTAGAAAACAAATCAATGTGTACTTGCTTTTCAGACTGAAAATGCTCTGCAGCCAAATTAGAAACTAAATTAAAAAAAGTTACTTAACCCACGCTGATTGACCAAGAAATGTCATTATCTAGATATACCCGTTCATGCACAAACTGCTATACTATGCTTATTATGTAAGCTGCATATTTCTCAACTGTCCAGATTTTTTGCAGAATGTTCAGATTTTGCCTCATATTTTTAGTCTGTTCCTCATAAAATCTGTGGTTTTCTGGATTTTAGTGACACATCAGTGATGACTGAATTCACTAAATATTGACAGGCATTTGAATTTCAGACTTCATATCCTTCTGAAAATGCATTATAATACAATGCCTTTTATTCTAGCAACTTTCTAATTTTATGAGAGCAATATTTAAAATCTGCCCCTATTTTTGGGGCTTTGTCCCGCCATTATTTTTGGCTTTGTTCAGATAATTTGTAGTAAGAGGTAGTTACTGTAATTTACCATCTACTTGAACACACTTTACTGGTGGTATTTTATGGTCTGAGTAGAGTTCAGTATCAGTCCACCTGTTAAGGTAGAACATGTTTCATTATATGTTTGTGTGACTATAAACATACATACACATGCATACACTGTATGTGTGTGCATGTGTGTGTGTATGTGCACGTGTGTGCACGCATATGTGTGGGTGCAGGCGTGCGTGCGTGCGTGCGTGTGTGTGTGTGTGTGTGTGTGTGTGTGTGTGTGTGTGTGCATGTGTGTGTGCGTGGGGGGATGTGAGTGTGTGAACAAGTTTCATGAAACTTGGGTAGAAGACACCTTACAGGAGTTCTCTTTACTTTGCTTTTATTTATTCAAAGCTTTTGATTCTATTGACTGATATTTCATAGTTAGTAGTTTCACTGGACAGGGCCTGCTCCTGCGCTATTTAAACGATTCATTAAATACAGAGGAAACTAAATGTCAAGTTTAAGTTGAACAGGCCACTTTTTGCTAGAGCACATTTATGTATGCAGTGCCTCAAGAAGGCAAGAATTAATCATTAGGCCATTACTGTTTACCTTGGAGTGAGGGAGAGCTTACAGAATATCACCAATTTTGTTATGCCTGAAATCTTGTTTTAATAGAGCCTCTACTTCCTAAGATGACATTAAGTATAGCCTACAAAAAATTTCCCTGATGTGTGTGTCTGGTTCTGTCAGAATCTACTCGCTAATACTTGTGTGTAACCTCATAACCAAACAAAGGTGCCAAGCAGGAAATGCCATTCTGAATAATTGCTTTTCTTGATTGTACTTGACTGTAGCTTTTTTCCCCAAAGGCAGCATTATTACAACAATCAAATCAAATAAATACTTAGGTGTTAAGTTGCACCAGCCCCGTATATTCAAGTTTCATGTAGAAAAGCTCTTTCTCTAATCATAACAGATTTCTTTTGCTGATGCCAAGACTGGCACGATGGGAAAATTCATGACTTTAACTGGCAATATGTGAATGTGGGAGGGACTGCCAACCAACAAAATAAGAAAAATCATCACTATTACTTGAAAACTAAGTGAAAATATCACAAACCTTTAGAAGCTTGCAAGTAAAGGTTCAGTATGAAAAATCTGCTGTGGTTTGCTTTGACAACTAGTTAAAGAAAAGTTGTCTACATTTCACTGTAGTTCAAAGGTATTGTTGGCAGAACACTCCTTGAAAAGGAAAGCAAGGGAATATTGTATTGTGAAGAGAAAACGTACATTGTATTATGAAGGAGTCTTGGCAGAGAAAATTATTGTTAAAATGGCTGATAGGGCTCTCCCATTTGAACTGGTAGACAGAAAGTAGTAAAGCAGTAAATGCACAACAGCTTCACCCTTACAGTTAAGCACGTGAATTTAGAGGTAATGCGCATTTCACACAAGGAGCATTAGTATACCGCTTAACCTCTTGGTATAAGAAATCTGGGCAAAGCCAAAAATAATGGGGTGGAGGACAAAGGCCCAAAATTGGGGACACCTATTAATAACTGCTCTTATAAACCTAGAGAGTTGCTGGAATAACACGTTTTGCATTAGCATGCATTTTTTAACAGATATAAAGTCTGAAATCCAGATGTCTGTCATTTTTTAGTGACTTCAGTCCTTAATGATTTTCCAGAATACCACAAATTTTATGAGGAACAGACCAACAATATGAAGCAAAAATCTCGATGTTCTGCAAAAATCTAGTCAGTTGAGAGGTACGAGTATAAATAACAGTAAATTAATTTAATAGCTATACCATATTTTTAGCATGTGTGTCGTAACTACAAGTAAATAAATGGTATTGATTTTATTGCATAACATTACATTTTTCTGTTTCATAATGCAATGCTTTTGTAATATGTGAAATACATTATTTGATTTCAGAGGCCTTTTTCATTTCCGCTCCCAAGATCTCCACCCTGGCACAATTCAGAATATTCTCTTGCACCATCGCTAGGGGCCATATTCACCTCTGCACATCATGTAACAATGACACCACATGCTGGACCAACCACTGTCTTCCTCAATTTTGTTCTGTTAGTTGCACAGTCCTAATAGCAATCTTAATAGCGACAAGAAAGTTTGTATGTTCAGTGCATAAAATAGCTAGACGTCCCCTGCAGTCATCAGATTAATAGTGATAACCAGCAGCAGCACTGCTGTTAATGCCTGGAAAAGGAGCACACATCAAACATTGCCTTAAGTACCAGACTTTCATGCCAGCCACTTGCAGACCTACACTAGCTCTATGAAGATGACTCCTCTGTAGGGTGCCGTGCAACACCAGAAGAAGGTCCCTGACTGACATAGAGATGGTGGGGAAAAAATGAATGCCAAAGAGTGGTCCAAAAACTCTTCCTGCAGTGTCCATCCACAAGGTGGCTTGACATTCTTCAGAAGCAGGAGTTTCCCTTCCATTAGTGAGGGACTGTGCTCATATCTGTCATCAGTTGAAAGTGACAGAAGCATGAGAGCTGCACCCCAGCAAACACCTTGGGAGCACATCCAGTAGTATTCACACTATCTCACCCATCTTTAAGTATCCAAAAATGATTGCTACTCTCCAGCTCATGAGGAGCAATCCCTTAAGCCCCTCCCTCACCCACTAAATGTTCATTGGTAGAACTCAGGATCAAAAAGAGCACTCAGGAAAAAAAAAAAACAATCTCCCCACACCTTACCCAAGTCATCCAAGACTTGGCTTGAAAAGACTCATGCTGATGTTTGAGCACTGTTTCAGCCCATGGAGATGATCCAGGTGTTGAATATACGTGCACTTTTTCATGCCTGGAGAAACTTGTCCTTGTGTGAGTGTACCCCTGCAGTACATGAGCTAATACTGGTGCCAGGTCCCAAGTAGGCCTGTCATGACAAGTTCAGTGAAAGTCTCTCCCCTCCTGTTCTGCTGCCCTATCACCAAGTGTTCAGTGCTCATCTGGGGCAGTCTCATTCTACTGTACACCAGGTGAGACCAGGTTATCCCACATCTGTACCTAGAAGTATTTAGAAATAGAGAGAGTCTCCCTTGGCTTCCTGGGAAGGGAAGTAGGAGGATTTCACTATCCTTTTCTTTAAGACACAAAAGGATAATGAGATCTCATCTCCAGATGACTCCTTCCTTTACGGAAATGCTCACCCACATGAAGTTCATTGTGGACAGGCCTGTAGATCCTCTGTAAAAGGCCTCAGTCATTATCTGAGCAACAGCTGAAAGGAACTAAAGGCCATTGTCTCCATTGAGTGTGTCTTCATGGATGCCATATCTGAACCAGGAAGCATATTGATTCATCTGCATATGTTCCCATGACAGATACACTATACAAACCCTCAACAGAGCGGAATAACTTTCTTACTAAGCAGCTCTGGGCTCACTCATACCTCATGTTTTTGGCACAGCATCTGCCTCAGAGAACACATCTATTCACTTAACTACCTGATATGTAGTGTGACACCTTGGTCTGTGTGGGCAAGTAAGATTCTCCTTTACCAAGTTGGGACATAGGTTGCTTCAATTCTTGCTTTACCTGTAAGGCAACATGGTTATTTCCTTTGCCACCTTGGGAAATAGTTCTGTTAAATATTTGCCTTACCAATCCAGGTTCCATTCATTATTAACTCATTACATCTGAGTGACGCCTCCAAGTGCATCTGCAGTTAACACTTACTGATGCCTCTAGGTTCATATTTACATCAATAATTCCAAAACCATGATAAGTACAACATTTTAAAAGATTTCATCTTAAACCTTACACAATGGCAAACAACTGCATTAATATTTAACCTCTGTCTAGTGCGGGTAAATAGATATTGACTGTTGTTTTTATGATATTAATTTATACAGATATAATTTTTTAAATTTTGTAAATATCTCAACAACCAAGTAATGCAGACATAACTCCTTAGCCTCATATGAAAGCTCTCAGCTAGATGAATAAATGCTGCTGACCGTATGTGGGTAACTTGAGTGGTTGCTGAAATATTGTAAGTTGATTACAAAATATTGCAAATATAATGGTTACTGTGTTTACTGTGACTTACAAAATTCTGTTTATGACCTAGAACCTGAAGAATACTACCACTATAAAAATAGTTTGGGTTAAAGAGTTTGCCATTTGTACTTCTTTCATAACCCCTACCATTCTAGAGATATGAACATTTGTTTGAAATGTGAGAATATAATTTGATTCTGTCAAAAGGCTTAAGCTCCACCCATTGGAAGTTACAGTGCAAACATCCTGAGCTCCTTTGGAGTGAATGCCAAGCTTTTCAAAAGCGAGCAGACTTTCCTGAATTTGCAGCCACAGATGCTATATAAATCTACTATGGCTTTTACTGTGAACTTTCATGCAACCAACAGTAACTGTGACTGTGCTGATTCTATGACCAGGACAGCAGATTCAGGAATATGCTCATGTCAGGCAGCTCGGCTGAAATAATCCACTTTTAAGGATAAATTCAAGTAGGCTATCCTAGATGCCATCTTCCAGAGGGAAGTCCTCTTTTTTCTTGACTCTAAGACCTGGCCAAAGATTTCCAAAAGAAGAAGCTTCCATAGGTCAGCATTGGGGCCCTCTGCAATACTTTTCTAGCTTATTCCTTTTCTTTTAGGCATCTCCAATTTTTCACGTATCCCATAGGATAAGGAAGCCTCCATCTACCTGACAGTTTTGCCTTCCCTGATTCTGCAGGCCAGCTGTCTAAGTAAGACCACTTCACAAGCTCATCAGTCATAGTTCTCTGTACTACAAAAGGCCACCCATGGAAGACTGTTTATCCAAGTTTATCCTTGCTTGGAAAGCCATTATTATGGGCCAGGCCTTGTCATAAAGGTACTAGGCCCTTATCCAGCAAAATCTCTGCCCAGGAAACAATCTTCAATGACCTGCTTGAACAATTGCAGACCTACCTCAAATGAAGGAATACAGCCTGCTCCTCCATTAGATAAAAACTAAGGTTCCTGATAATACTTTTTCCTTCTTCTGAGAGCAATGGAAGATAGCCTTTCCACCTTGGACCTCAGCAGCTTTGACCAGTACATCTATAACAGCAAAATATGGATGGTGATTGTGGATAAGGTTATGCCTTTTATGCTGCAGGCTGTCTAAATGGAGTGACTGGGTAAGATGACCACCATATAACACACTGATATCTGAGGTCTCCATAGGAGGTTTCTTTGGTTAGCATTGGTGGGCATCATTTTCATTTAAAAGTGATGGCCTTTGGTCTCTACTCTGGTGCTAGAAACCTTGCAGGAGAAAGAACTGGTGCTGGAAACCTTGCAGGAGAAAGAACTTCATATGTTCTCCTATGTAGATAACTGGTTGGATCCTGATGGCCCCACCAAGAGACTCACAGTGGCCTCCTCAGCTTGAGTGCTTGCATAGTTGCAGGTCCTGGAGGTCTCCATAAACTGAGCAAAGTCCTCTGTCGTCTTGATGCAGAAGACTTTCATTAGGATAGAACTAGACCACCTTCACTGCTTTTCAGTCCTGCTTATGGAAGGGGCCTGATAAGTCATGACTTTTAGAGACTATACAAGAAATGCCCAAAGTTTAGCCCCTCCCATGCATCTTGGATCTTACTGTAGCTACAACCTATGTGGTTCCATTCACATGCCAGAGGATGTAGGTGTTGCAGTAAGTGGTGTTGTCATGCCTTTCAAGCCCTCATATACCTTATTTGAGTTTTTACCTCTTTCTACAGGGTTTTAGAGTGATAAACTATTCCCATCAGTCTGAATGTGAGTCTTTCCTTCTAACAGAACAACCAGTCACATGTTCAGATAGTGGCTACTTCACTACTTGGCTGGAAAACATACCTGGACTACTTCCTGTTCCAAAGAAACTGAATTTCCTAGCAGAAGGTGTACATAAATCATCTGGAGCTTCATACTGTAGTTCTGCCCTTACTGTTCTGGACAGACTGCAAGACAGATGCATTTTCTGGCATTTCAGGCAAGTATGTAATTCTTTTCTTGTGATATCTCTGCTTTGCAGCTTGTGTTCTCTAACTGCATAAAAGTTGAACTTAGTTGTATGGGAGATGTATGAGCCTTCCTGATCCAGTGCGTGACATCAAAACATGTGCTGGCTGGCCGGAGGCATGTATGATGGTGTTGAACTGTGAATATCAAAACAGGAAATTCCAATAGTTGCCCACTGTAGAATGGGAGATCAACTGATACAGTTAAAAAAAAACTTGTCTACTTTTTCCAATTTATAGCATTTATTTTTGGAATTTGGGGAATTATTGTTATGTGTGAAAATATGTTTTTTGAAGCATATACTTTTTGTGGCTATTAATGTTATGTGTCAGAAAAAATCTGGCTATTATTTTCTGTATGCGTTTTAGTACTGTGTGGTAAAATGGAATGCCAGCAGTTTGTGTATTGCTGTTCTACCTTACTGGAAAGCAGTGTAGCATGATGTTTATTTACAAAATTACCTTACAAATATAAAATGTACCAAGACTGAATACTGAGCTGCTACCTTTTATTCCACAAAATATATTTCCAGGTTTCTATCTGAAAAATTATACTGTTATGAAAGAGTGCTTAAGTTATGCGTGTGGCACTGAGAATGTGGCATGTCATAATGTTAAGAGTTTTTATTTCTCACTGTGTAAGAGGTCTTGCAGCCCATACAGCAGACATAATATATCTGTGGATGATAACTTATAATTACAACTCTAAAAGTAACGAAGAACATTGTAGTGACAAGTTTCCCGAAGCTGGTGTTCACTCATTTTGGTAAAATATGTTTCATTCTTATGCTTAACAGCAGCAAAACAAAAGTAATTGCATATTCTTGTGGTACATAGCTTTGGTCTCCAGACTGAATATTTCAGTAGTGGAGTCATAAGTGCACTATCAATAATATAAGCTTGGGAGAATTAAGCTGGTCTAGTACATGTATTTTTGACAAGGCAGAAGTGTTCTTTTACAGTCTGTACACTGTCAAGAGGGACAGTTGCATAAAGGGATTTCAACTCGGGGTTTTCCATAATTTATAAGATGTATTTATTTCTCTCACTTATGGAATTCTTACAAAAGCTGTTTTAGTTAGCAACAGATGAGAGGAATCTAGAAGATAACTAAGGTTATTTCCCCCTCTAAGAAATAGAGAAACTTGTTCAGCAGATTGTACACTGACAGTTTGCTGTGGTTTGCATCCAAATTCATCATGCAATTTATGCACTGAATGCTGTGTTCAGAGTATTGCATTAGTTCACATTACGGGTCTATGTTTAGTCATTGAACAGACTAAACATCGAAAGGCTAATCATTAAAAACAAATCAGTGAATGTTCATTCAGCAAACGTTCACTTCATCGAACCTGTGAGATGGGGAAAGTAACTAGTTGGCCAACACTTTCCTGTTTCACACATGGGAGCATTTCAAAACCACCCAGGTGGGGGTCTTGCCCCCCACACCACCTAACTATATATACCAACTCCGAGACCACACTATAGTGGGGAAAAGGGGATTGAAATATTGCCGTGTGTGAGACGAGGAAGTGTTCGCCTACTAGTTACTTTCCCCATCTCACAGGATAGATGATGTGAATATTCAGTGAATGAACATTCACTGATTTGCATTCAGTGATTAGTCGTTCGATGTTTAGTCCATTTGATGAGTAAACATAGACCCTCACATTACATATAGAGAGAGACAGTGTGTGTGTGTGTGTGTGTGTGTGTGTGTGTGTGTGTGTGTGTGTGTGTGTGTGTGTGTGTGTGTGTGTGTGTGTGTGTGAACATGCAGTAGTTTCGGCAGGAGTTACAATAATGGTAGCAAGACATAATCCATAATGTGGCAAGGAGTATGCTAATTTACAAGGTAGAAAAGTGCTACGGTTAATTATTTATTTATTTATTTTATTTTATTTTACATTTGTTAACCGGGATAGTCCAGCTGGATACATGTCCATTTTCAGTGGAGGCCCGGGGAGAAAAGCTCCAAAGAGACAATTTTTTTTGTATACTGCAAAGTGTTCACTTCAGCCTGCATCAGTATTCATTCATTCTCATGGGGACAGTGCATGGGAGCATATGTTTTTGTGTTGAATGCCGCTTATCCAACTAACAACAGCCTTATCACTCAAAGCCATTTTCAGTGGACAGCTGGCATTATCCTGTCTTTACCATTGTATGAACTTGGAATTGATATATATATATATATATATATATATATATATATGTTGGGGGGGGTGCAGGGGTTGGCTTGCTCTCCTGCAAAAAACATCTTAAAGTTCTGTGCACTGAGAAAGGCTTTCAGTGATTTGTTTTCATTGCTTTCTGTATTGGAAAAAAAGTGTACATCACTTCATCATGTTGGCTAAAGCAGTATAATGCATGTCCATTAAAACTGCAGGGTAAAAATTATGGAATTGTGTCTCACCATTACAGTTTCTGCTGTACTTTTCCAACTTGAATGTTACAGCAAATGGATGGTAAGGCTTGCATGAGAAATACTTGCAACAGTTACACCATAAACTGCAGTACGTATACTAATCCTGTGGCAATAAGTATTGTTCTATGCTCATGTCACACTGAATGTCGTAAGACAGTACTCATGAAGTAAGTAGTAAGAAATAAAGTGCACCATTTCTACAACAAAGTCTGACATCATCAGAGGCATGCAAAAACAGTGCAGGTATCATGTGACTATATTGTATTGACAGGTATTAGATATTAACAGTGAACACTTTTTTTTCTGAACTATGCCTTCAGTTGTAGTACAGGAGTATTTTGCTTAGCATAACATAGTCAATTTTCTATAAATTAATTTTTTAATGGCTAGCAATTTCTGCAGACAAGAGTTTTTTTCTGTACTTAATTCCCTTATACGACAGTGATCTCTAGTGAATTACGTGCTCAGGGTTAAATTACTTCAGGCAACATTGCACTGCAATCCCAAAGAGGTTCGCACATTGTGTACCATTTGATAGGGCTGTTGTAACACATATAGATAAGAAAATGATGTGAAATGGATTGTGAATATAGATGTATTATAAATGAGATTATCATATTGGAAATTATGAAGCAGTATATAAATATAATCTGATCATTATATATTTCACTGCATGCAGTGTCATATTACTTTATGCTTTATCTCTATACAGTTTTTAACAACTGTCTCAGTATACATACACACACACACACACACATATATATACATATATATATATATATATATATATATATATATATCTTCATTAAACTGGGATATCAGTATATCAGTATGGATGTTACATTCACAGCACCCTACTATATAGTGGATTGAGTGCAGTGCCCCATGAATAATCAGAAGTGCATATGTAGCCTTAATTATCATTTTAACCACAAGTAGATAGTCACAACATCATGTAGCAGCATTTCTCATAGGAAAGTTGTTATAATGCATTTAATTCTGCATAATGTCCCCTGTTTTATCCATCAGTGCTGGGAACTGCTGTATTTTTTGAATTGTATAGTAGATATTGTATGCCAACCCTGAATGCAATTTTTAGATGTACCACGTGTGGTTCTTCAGGGATTTTACTGTAAATTATGTAAAATAATAAAATGCATAAAATGGAAAATTGTTCATTTTGTCAAACTCCACTTAACATGGCTAGAATGAAAAATAAATATTTCTCACCTATATAGCTCCATCTTGTGCAATCAGTTTAGATCTCATTCCTGATGTTTGTGAAGAGTATTTATCCCAGTCTATAGTATACTCCATGGAAAATTAAAGAATTGTGCATCCTCTAAGAATTAGAGGAAGACTGAAACCATTAAAAGCTGTAAGCAAATATGTAGTCAAAATTAACTTTTTTGTATTCAAACCTTTTACATCTGTATGTCTCCCTCTAGTGATTCCACTATACACTTAAGAAATGCTAAACTCTTTTTTTTCAGTATTTGCCCCCCACAATAATAAAAAAGGTTTTTAGTTAAAGATTATTCCTGGCAAGCATGTTGTCTATAGGTGAACAATGCAATGTTAATTTAGACAGTTCTTAAGGTTCTCTAGAAAATATTTCTGAAAGTTGCTCAGAAAAAAAAAACAGAACTACACTGAGTGTACCTGGTTATACAGTTATAAGTAATGCGTTCTGACAGGGAATGGTGAAAGTTATGTGGTTATGGACATTAGTACAATACAAGTACAACAGGACAGAATGTTTTGCTGTACCATGTAACATTGCAGACATGTTGATGCAAGGTGGAATGACCCTTGGTTACCACATTCCATGACAAAGCGACGTCAGCCTCTGACACTTACCCCCAAAAATCTGCACGCACATAGCAAGTGTATACCTCAAAACAAGTGTTCTGTGGCACATTATTTCTCACCATTTTCACAAAAGACTATGAAAGTAAACACTACAATGGAGGGAGGATTGACATGATTAAAGTCTTAACCTCACAGATACTATGTACAGGGCCTGATTCTGACTTTGGGTTATTAGCTATACTTATAATGGTGTACAGATTGATAGCCTAACATTTACCTATGACCCTATGAGTAATCTGAGAGTGACCATTTACCACTTAAATCTGTTACTGATCGTGAATGTACATACAGTGATAGGAACTGTAAGCTGCTCCTTCATCACCATCAAAATAATTAATGCTTTGCCTAAGAGGTTTGATGAAAAAAGGTGAGACTGGTCATACTAACAACCTTAAATCAGTCTAGCTATGTTAAGATAACTTTCAAGGGGGTTAGTGGGAATTCTTCCTTCATTCTTTTCATCCTCTGAAGACAGTCCATTTGCTGCAAATGCATGGTAATTTAATGAATGTTTTGGGGTCAGTAAAATGGTTATAATGTTTGAACTGTACAGAATTTTAAATATGTATTAGAAACACAGATCTGTGCCCCCCAATGATTTCTGAATCCCGGTCTGAGCACTTACATGGTGAAAAGAGAAGGCTGGTGGCAAGGGCCTACACAAAAAAAAAAGAACTGTATTCTTACAAACCATGGGTAATCACTCATGGAAATTAGAGCTTTTCTTTCATACAGTTGAAATCCTTTCTATTTAATTACTTCCAGAATAAATCTCCTAATCTTTGTAACTAAACATAAAGAGTTTTCACTCATAAATGGATTTCTAGATATCACCAAGTTAAGGAAAAGCATAGTTCTAAGCCTTTCTGTTCTGAAACTTTCAAAATGAAATTCTGAGACATCTGGCTACTAGACAGTGCTTAATTATGTTTTCACTATCCATGTCACAGACTCTAATCCTTCAAAACGTACAGCCATTAGCATGTCAGTAAAACCTGCTTACCTAACATTGTGCTTAGAATTTGTATAAATCAAGTGATCTAGTAAAAGGTGCTGCTGCTACCATACAAAACCAGAGGCTTAACAGGATACAATGTGTAGTCAATACCTAGAAGAAGTTTCAGTCATCCATGTTCCATGTGTGTCAGAACCTGCTTAGTCAACACAATTTGGTCGACTAAGCAAATGGCTGACAGGTGTGCAAGATCGCACAGTTCTCACGTTAGAGAGAATGCCCTTTCCTCAGTAGTGTGTGATCTTAGCAGTTGGTGTGGGGTGAAGGGATGCTTGCCCCATTGCAAACATTTTTGTGTATTTTAAGGGTATGGTTTAGCCTTCAATATGCAGAATACTTTTATGGCTGTGTGAAGGCCAATATTATGTGCGATGTTATTTGAGAAGGTAGTGAGGACTGCTGAGCTCATGAGGATTCATCTGCTGATTTGCCAGGATGCTGGGGGTGAAAATTATTCCTTTTCTATCCTCTTTCAAAGTAATGGAGTTTACAACTGCAAGCCCTGATACATCATTTAATTTCTACTATGAAGGTAGCAGTGTGAAAGTAGCAAATTCCAAGCCAGACTGCCGACCAGTCACGAGTGGAGTCTCACAGGGATCAGTTGTGGATCCTGTCCTGTTTGGCATCTACTTCTAAGAAGTCTAGGCAAACATGGAGGGACTCTGGTTGACCAAGTTCACAGACGACTGTAAGCTGGGAGCCATTATTAACTCCCCAATTGATGTAGACATCCTACAGAAAGGCCTCACTGAGACCAATGATTGGTGTCGAAACCATGGCCTTAAGCTTAATGCTAAAAAATATATCGTCATCCCCTTTGGGAAAAACTCAGTTCCCACTAATTACCACATTGATGGGAGCCCACTGAACACTGAAGAAGTTATAAGAGTTCTGGGACACAGGTTAACAGCAACCTCTCCTTCGACCATCACATTGCCACTGTGGTCAGAAAGTCCTTCTATGTGGCACATTTCATTACCAAGGGTTTTGCATCCAGGAAGAAAGAGGTCATCATCTCTCTCTACTCTTCCCTCATTAGGCCAGTCATCGAGTATAATGCCCATTTGGCATGTACCTCACTAGACACATGCAACAGCTGGAAAGGCCGTAAAAGTACCTCACGAAGAGGATCCTAGGCCTTAAACACATGTCGTACATGGACAGACTCAAAAAACTCCAGCTATTCTCTGTCTCATATTATCTACTAAGAGGCGATCTGTGCTTGACTTACAAAGCCATGTCTGACCCAGCTCTCTTAGAAATGCTACATCTAAAGAAATCTCAATCCCTTTGCACCACATGCTCCAGAGACCTCAACCTCATTACCACAATCAACAGAATATGCTGGAGGGGCAGGTTCATAACCCAGAGACTGCCCATGCTCTGGAATAGACTTCCTACATATATCAAGCAGAGCACCTCACTGGCCTTCTTCAAGAGAAATCTTGATGAGCAGATGGGAAATAGAAAGTTCACCCCAGTGGGTCTACTTGATAGAGGCACTGGGAACTAGCGTCTGGTGGCAGTATGCCAGGGCACCTCTATGGGCTAGACTTGTAAAGGCTCCAGGCCCATTAGCCTAGTACACACCTACGAATCTATGAGCCTATGAAAGTAACCTTTAACTGTAGGTTTATTTTTAGTTCATGGAACACTATATTTGAAATTCTGCATAAAGTGGTACAGATAGATATGCAGATACCTCAGAAGCATGCTTTAAGGGAGGTCCATCCACCTGCAGATATGGAAGGAAAGATGTCAGAAATAAAAAAAAAAATACTTAATAAATGTAACAGTTGTTATGTTGGGTGCAGTCTTTGTATTCCTGTTTCTGGAGAAGCACTCCTGATGCCTTGAAATACTGACAAACTGTCGTCTTCCAAGTGACCTTAACCCTACTGACTGTTTCACCCAGTACTTAAACATGGTGTAGTCTGCATCACAGATAACTTCAGGAGAAGGGACTTTTAACAAATAACCATTATAATTAACAGCCTTTACTAATTCCTGCATGGCTAAGCTGCTGTTTACAGTGTAAGCATGCTTGTCAGCACTAGAGCTGGTTTCCCTGCATGCATTGCTGTCTTTAATTAAGCTTCCAACTTACTCCAAAACATACCAGTAAAGCCAGGTTTGACTGCCCAAGGGTGCCACCACTGTGCTTGCTGCCCATAAACCTTCATCAGGATTACACTATTTCTCTCTGTAATGGAACAGCCTTACATGTTCAGTGTTACTGCAGAAGTAAACTGACTTCTTGTAAAAAAAGGCATATCTTGGACTGCTTTATATCCTTTGTTTACTGCTGTTTTGTATAAAAGTTATGAAATATAAATTACAAGAGAAACCTAGCCAAGCTAGAGTTTTCACTGTGTGTACCTTAAACCTCCTGTAATAGAGGCTCATGGGATATATGCAAACAATCCCTTAAGGATATCAATTGTTTCAGCTAGCTATATGGCTTCTGAATGTCCGTGACTTACATGGCCATTACTTACTTGAATGTACATGACATAAGAAAGCTGAAACATGCATGTCTGCAGCTAGAAGGGTTTGACTTTATTGGCCTGAATGTGTTCACAAAGACATAAAAAGAAAAGGTAAAATGTCATGGGCATTCAGAAGCCGTATAGCTGAAACACCTGATGTCCTTAATGGGTCATTTGTATAAATCCCATGTTCCTCTAGTACAGGAGGTTTAAGGTACCACACAGCTAGGTTTTTCTTGTAGTTTTTACTAAGAGGTTTGTCTGTGTGACCTTTTACTCTTTGGTTTAAAGTTATGGAATATGCTATTGCTGACCACTGTGTGTTAGAATCATTCTTTCTTCCAATTAGAGGCAGTATTTTGTTTGCTGATTCACAGATTGCCTTTCAAAAGAATGTAGATGGAAAGAATGTTGTACATTTAGATGTTTACATCTTTCTGAAGGATGTTTTTCAGTTATATGATATTATCTCATATGTCCCCCATCCTGGCTTGGAATGTCAGCTTTATATAAAACATTTGACTCTGTCCCTGTTTGAAGTAGTCATACAATGTGCTCAGCTACACCCATATTTCCTGTTTTGGAAAAAAATGATAACGGCTGTTTTAATTTCTGTTCAAAGCATTTCTTAGTTCTGCACTGTGTGGCATAAATGACTTTTCCCTTTTTTCATAATGACACGGTATTTTATGTTTTGATCCCTAAGATATACTACAACTGATTTTTGAAGATCCTTTGAAGCATATGATTAGCTTAGCTTGACACCTGTAGGATTTGTTATTTGACTGGGACTGCCATTTTCAGAGTCTAAGTAATTCTTTACATACTTTTTAATATAAAAGAATGGGAAGCAAGGAAGGCTAAAACTAAATACTCCTCTTTTTAGCAATTGGCCAGTAGCCCTGCCTTCTACTACAGAAATGACAGATTTCCTTAGAGTTTCTGTGAATGTGAAGCCTCATGTCATGAGGGGAGTGACACTTATTCTAAGGGGGTCTCACAGTGAAAAGTTTCTGTGACCACAGTCTGATGCAGAATTTGCCTCTGAGTTACCTGTTTCAGCCTGACTGCAAACCCTAGACATAGAGGAAGATTTTTAAAACCCGCTCTGCAAGATTTTCTTTCCTTGCTTTTCTTGTGCTACCTTTCTTCAGGTCCTTCTTTATCTGTTTAGGTTAGGAGTTGTTGCTTACCTCTTACCTTAGACAGATATTGGGGCAGAAGGTTACTTTAGTTCCTGACTTAATCATTTCTGGTTCCTCTGCTCTTGACAGAAACTTTTCGCAGCTTCTTTTTATGCTGCATCTGCTGACTGAGCCTTGAATAAGATGGAATGGTTACAGCAGCCACCATGTTCTGTTGCTTTCAGTTAAACAAGCTGGATTACCATTCCATTAATGTTTGCTCCTATTTGCCTTCATGTGCATTTTAAGTCTTGTTTCAATGATGCTGTCTTCTTTAGTAACCTCTGGTAGCAAAAAAGCTGGGGACAAAGGATACCTTCTTTCCAGTTATGCCAACAGGACCACTTTTGCTGATACACCGATATGGTAGTGGAAGGTACAGTGCTCAATAAGGACTGCTCAGAAGTTTGTGTATACATGGCATATATAGTGATAGCGGTATTCTTCTCTTGAACCTGTTCATCCCATCTGCTTCCACAAAGTTATACATTTCGGCCAAGGAGCATAGTTTCATAATCTACACCATTGTCTGCCAATTTATAGGTGATAGTGTGGACTTTAAATCACCACTGTTGGCAGCAAGTGATATTCAAGGGGAGATTGGTAACGAGAGAGTATGATAAATGCACATTGCTGCCTTTCTTGGGTAATAGTCAATATTTCTCTACACCAAAACTAGTTTTACACCATACAGCTACAGATCAGAGTTATTACAGGTCCATAGGATTTCATCTACCTGCTGAGCTTATTGCCTCACAGCGCAATGTTACCAACAGTAAATTGAAATTTGACCCCCCACATACACACACACACACACACACACACACACACACACACACACACACACACGCTCGTGCGCGAGCACACACACATGCAGGCACACACGCATGCACACACACGTATGCATACACACACACACACACATGCATGCACACACACACACACACACACACACACACACACACACACACACACACACACACATGCACACATACACATATGTGATATTTCCCAGGAATAGTTAATAATATCTCCAGTACCAACGTCCCCTTCATAATCTGTATGGTAATACTGCCACGAACTTGACAAGCAAACTGCATCACATTCCCCTGTATGTTGATGTCAGCCTGCTGTAGAATGGTTTCCACATAGATCAGTGACTGTAAGTATTGCTGAGTTTTTTGACAGTTTTTTTATTTACCTTATCAAGAGAGACAGCTAAGTAACAAAAGTTAAAGACATTAGAATATCGTCTGCTCTGTTTCAGATTCAATGAAGATTTCCTGGTGAGGTCTTGGAGGGAGAGTAGGACTAAAATTAACACTGTCATGTTTGAGATGTATATGGTACCTTGGTGTAGTAAGGAAGAAAGTGAAGTTGTTGGGATTAAAGTGAGATTTTTTTCCTGCCATACAGAACTTAACTATACACAGTGGTTCTTTTTTGCCAAGAACTAAAGATTAATATGTGCACAGTTTGCTATGTGTGTGGTTTTGTGCAGTTTTTGGTTGTGCCTTCATCCAACTCCCTGAGTGCATGAACTGCACTCATGACTGCCTCATTCTGTAGTTTGTATGGTGTTATCTAAGTACCTCTCAGTTGTCCTTGTTTTTAGAGAATATCCCTGATTTTGGTTCATATTTTTCCGCAATCCCTCTTAAAATGTTTGATTATTTGGTAAATCAGTGAAGATTAGGTAGTCAGTAGTACCAAACATAAGAGTTTCATACTTCACATTGTTCAGAAAATGTTCTATTAACTTTTAAGTCAATTAGAGTAAGTTTTAAAAAATGATTTTGGCCATTTTTCCCATAAATTATTGTTGGCTTTGTACAGAACTATGGTAGCATATGTGAATATTTGGCCATTTAATACCCAATGGATTTGGGGACCAAAAGGACTGTCTTGCTGTCATTCTCCTGCATTACTGTGTGTTTTGCTTGCAGACCCTGATATTTTATAATATGATCTCTGTCAGTAAATAGAATATTACTCTGTGCACGGCTACCTATTTCAATAAAAAGTGCTAATTTGTGTCCCTTTGTCTCACTTTCTCTCTTTCTCAATATAGAGTTTGATGTTGAGTCTTCAAGATTCTTGCATGCCGCATCATCTGTAGGTTTTCAGGGACTGGAGTTTTCAGTCTGGTACATTTGGCATGTTTCCACTTGGAAACAGTTTATAATGATGTGGCTTCTAATCCTTAAGTAAAACGTTCTAATTTGTCTGACAGTGCTTCATACCTGAAGGCAAATTTTGGATTTCTTACTTGCCAAGGGTGTACGTCATGTCTTGCAGGAAGCTGCGCAAACACATGAACATGTATTTAAAACTGTATCATCAGTTACATGCTTGGTGTTAGTTCTGAAATCCTTAATAAATGAATGTTTGAATAATGTATGACTTCCTGCACTTTAGCTAAAGGTGTTATCGAGCTAACCATGATCTACAGAACACGCATCACTGACTCGCAAATATTTCTTAATTTACAGTGGTTATCATACATTGCATAATAACAGAGTACATTCTTTGCCACTAAACAGTAAGCAACAAACAATAACTGGACATGTAAGACTGTGAATTTGTATATAGTAATTGCAATAATTTTGTCCCCGGCCATTATGCTGTTGAGAAACTCTATTGTTAGCTGTTTGCGGGTCAAGTAATTGTCTTCATTTGCCATTTAACTTCTGATTTCTGACACTGCTAACAAGTTGTGAGGCATAGCCAGGATTTTAGAATTGTACTCTATCTTCCAGAATGTAGTCACCTTCCACAAAATGCAGTCCCTCCAAACCCCAGAAAGTGCACATAAAATTTCTGAAATTATAAGTTTAAGCAAAACATTTTGATAACCAGACATTCTAAAACTGAGGCATTTAACAGAATGTATAGTATATATATATATATAAGTACATTTCTTTAAAAGTGTACATTCTGTCATATACAGTATACAGCTGGCTATACCTATGGTCAATATAGCAATAACCCACGCCTGGGTGTGGGTAATGCTGGATTTGCCCACGGTTGGCATGGTTTGGTCACGAGGGTGAAGCCCAAGTGGCCAAACAAAGCCAACCATGGGTAAATCCAGCATTACCCACACCAGAAGTGAGTTATTATATCTAATGACATTATTTAAGAAAAAAAAGAATTACTTTTCTTAAATAATGGCATTGTATAATGCCTCCTTGCTGCCCTTCTGCAGCGGTCTGGTATTCTACGGCAGTTCTGATGTACTGCGCATGCGTATGCCTACGCAGTACATCAGAACTGTGGGCAAAAGCAATGGAGAAAGCAAGATCTCCGTTGCTTTTTCAAACTGTCTTGCTATGTTAAAGGAGTTTAACATAGCGAGACAGCTTTAAAAAAGCAACGGAGAATCTCCGTTGCTTTTTTTAAAGCTGTCTCGCTATGTCAAACTCATTTAACATAGCAAAACAGTGTGAAAAAAGAGTTATATTAATGGAAAAAGTCTGGGCGACCGGACCTTTTCCATTACTATAACTCTGATTTACAACGTGCACGCTGACCAATCAGTGTGCACGTTTTTGAATATTTAATGGGGTGTCGTTGTGTAATAGCTGGTATTTAACACTCTCACAAATGATGCTGGCTCAGAAAGTGTGGGTGCACAATGATGTACATACATTATGATGCACGTGCCATGCACCTGTTGATACTCATACTTATTGCAGTATATTACTGCTGATGTTGCATCCTTCGGCTTATCCCAGTTAGGGGTCACCACAGCGGAACTCCGGTCCGCTAATGTTTAGTAGTGGATTTTTACGTGCCGGGTTACAAGCCCTGATGCACAACCTTCAACGAAGGTGCGCCCATTCAAGCATGCCTCCACACAGAAGATGCTCTAGCTGAGAATCGAACAATGTCTTGCTGTGAGGCGACAACGCTACCGCAGCACCACTACACACCACTAAACATTTTTGAAATGTTTCAGACAGGAGGCGACAAAGTACAAGACATTACTGATAACACCTATCACTAAAGCAATTACAAAGAGCTTTATGTAAGAGGATGCAAAATGCAGTTCATTACTGGTGCTAAACTCCACAAAAAATCATGACATGTTTTGGACAGGATATAAATAATAAGCCACAAGACAGCCAAATGGACCAAAAGTAAATCAGTGAAATCAAATTACAACAAAAAACACTGGTCCAACCATCGCAGCTATTTTAATAAGTGAAATATATAAAAAACAAAGCTTTCAAGTCATTCAAGACTCTTCCTCTGTGTTATACTGAGGAAGAGTCTTGAATAACTTGAAAGCTTTTTTTTGTTTTTCACTTATTAAAATACCTGCCACGGTTGGACCAGTGTTTTTTGCCTTATGTTTTAGACAGGAGGTGGCAAAGTGCAAGAAACTGCTGGTGATTCACTTCATGAAAAGTGATGAACTGTATTAGGCAGGAGGAGGCAATACACAATATATTTCTGGTGATACACTCCACAAAAATATGAAATGTTTTAGGCCTGAGGTGGTAAACCCCTGTACAGTTTGCATCATGTCCGTATGTCATTTGTTTCTCTTTTCATACGGTTTCTTATCACAGCCAAATGGCTTTCATTTAGAATGCAAAATTGTGTGACAAGTACACAAAAATGTATGATTAAAAGTTTGGACTAAATGTTTTTGCAATGTTGACTGGTAGCTGGAGGCATGGAAAGCACATGCAGAGATCTCAGGCAGAATGTAAACATGCTGTCATATTCTTTTTGTATTAATGAAGTAACGAAATTTGGTTCAGTTGGTGTAATGGATTGTGAAAGTGATTAATCACAACCTTATTCTTCACTCTGGAAATGCTACATTCACAGTATCACACAGGGAGGTGTCCTCATGCCCTTCAGCTTTTATCAGAATGTGTACTACATAGACTGGCAAATGGGAAAATGCATGGCCTGTAATCAAACTGATGCAAGTGTTTTTTGTTTTGTTTTTATCCTGCCTAGAAGAAACCAAAAATGCACAGAAGACATATTGCTTAGGTCAGTTTTACTTTCATATGCAGCAGTGTGACATGCTTATAGGCACAGTCATGGAGATCGGAACAGAGGTATTTAGGCACAGTCATGGAGATCGGAACAGAGGTATTTTCTTCATATATATATATATATATATATATATATATATATATATATATATATATAGATATATAGTGTCAGTGATTCAACAGGTAGTCCACTTGCCTTGTGGGTTCTATTCCAACAATAGGTAGTTAATTCATTTTCAAATACTAACTCTGTAGTGCTGCATAACATAAGGGGGGGTGCTGCAATCCTAAGTGTCATCCTTCGGATAAGATTTTAAACCGAGCTCCAATTTGCCTGGGTTGATGGCAGCTCACGTGGCTGTAAATGATCCCATACACTTATTAAAAAAAAAAATGAGAGAGAGAGAGTGAGTTAGACAAGTTCTCTGTTACCCTATCCAAATTTACCCTAGTAGTACAAATACCACCTCAGATCTGAAAAAGTACACTTGCCTACTGGGACTAACGTGGCATACAGTAAATAAAATAAAATAAATATCTGTGACTGATGTACTATATTCTGAAAACAGCTGTAAGTTGGGAAAGTTCTAAACAGGTGATCGTACACATGGAAAAGTGCACTACACTAAGACTCTGACAACATTCAGACGTTTCAGGTGACGGTGATTTTGTTCTGCTTATGGACTGAAGTTACCTTTGGTGTTTTCCCCATGAAAGTTAAATATGATTGATTTAATTCAGCAGAAACAGAATATCATGGAAGTATGTCAGCCCAAGTCAAAATAAAGTGCAGCAATACAGACACGCTTTCTTTTCACCTCATACTGGAGTGACTCAGTATGCTAAGATACTGATTTCATGGCACACCCAACATGACATAGTAACTTCCACAGGCATAGATCAGTTTCTAATTACAAATATGCTCCAAGCTGCCACAGACAAAAATAGTAGAATATTTTCATTCCAAATCATCTGGAGGACTCTACCTTTGAATGGAAAATGGAAGGCAAGTAGGGTCTGGGATATGCCTTCTTTAGGTATGCACTACCAAAATCCTTAGCAGTCATGAATGACAGCATGGTCTACAGAGACACATGGGGTCAGAAATGTACAAATGAGTGCCAGGCAACAAGCCAACATGAAAGCTGTTCTAGCTGATTCAAAGAAAACGTCATTGTCATTTGAGAAACCCAAGTGCAACCTAAATGAAATTTCAGGTATCAGCTCATCATCAGAATACAGAGGCAATTTAATTATACATAGAATAAGACATAGGTTCATAGGTAGGTACTAGGCTATTGGCCCTAGAGCCTATATAAGCCTAGCCAAAAAGGTACCCTGGCTTTCGCCACCCAAGAAAATTATTTTCCTGTGCCCCTGTCAAGCAGAGCCACAGAAGTGATCCCTGGGGTGAATTTCCTATCTTCCATCCAATCATCAAGATTTTTCTTAAAGAGTGCTAATGAGGGGCTTTGTCTGACATAGGTGGTTTGTTCCAGAGTATGGGAAGTCTCTGGGACAGGAATCTATCCCTCCAGCATGTTCTGTTTATTGTGGTGACAAGGTTTAGGTCCCTAGAGCATGTAGCTCAGAGGGATTTCTTTAAGCAGAGCATGTCCAACAGCTCTGGGTTTTACATAGCTTTGTATGTTAGGCACAGATTGCCTCTGAGTAGGCGATATGCGATGGAGTAAAACTGGAGTTTTATGTGACAGCCTGCATAGGGCATCAGTTTGAGGCCGGTAATCCTCTTTGTGAGGTATTTCAGCAGCCTTTCCAGTTGTTGTAGATGTTTTGTGAGGTACATACCAAAAGGGGCACTATAATGGGTCTAATGAGTGATGAGTAGAGGGGAACAATTACCTCTTTTATCCTGGATGAGAAACCTTTTGTAATGAGGTGTGCCATGTAGAAGGATTTCCTGACTACTGTGGTGATGTGATTATCAAAGGCTTGACTGCTGTCCACCTGTGTCCCAAGGTCTCTTATCACACTTTTGGTGTTAAGTAGACTACTGCCTATGTGGTAGTTCATGGGAACAGAGTTTTTACCATAAGGGATGATGATGCACTTTTTGGCATTGAGCTTGAGGCCATGGCTTTGACATCAGGCATCTGTCTCAGTGAGGCCCTTTTGTAGGATGTCCACAACGCTAGGAGTTTTGATTATGGCTCCTAGTTTGCAGTCATCTGTGAACTTCATTAGCCAAAGACCTTCTGTGTTAGCCTGTAGTTCAGAGAAGTAGATACCAAACAGGAGAGGACCCAGGACTGAACCCTGTGGTACTCCACTTGTCACTAGTCTGAAGTCGGATTTGGAGTCTGCTACTTTCACAGTGTGGGTTCCATCAGTGAGCCAGTTGGCAATCCGTCTTGTGACATAGGGATTTATACCTAGTTCACTGAGTTTATCTATAATTCCAGAGTGGGGGATGGTGTTGAAAGCCTTGGCGAGATCTAGATAGGCTGTGTGAACCACCTTACCTTCATCTACGGCTTTAGTGACCACTTCAAAGAAGTCTATCAGGTTTAGGAGACATGATCTACCTTTTACAAACACGAACTGGGTGGGGTCCAGAGTTTGGAGATTACCAATGTCATTGTTTATAATTTCCATGATGATATGTTCCACAGCCTTGCAGACCAGGCTCATCAGGCTAATGGGGCGGTAGTTCCTGGGGTCCGTGGTGGCTCCCCCTTTGTGGTGTGGGATAACCATCGCTGTGCGCCATTCAGTGGGCAGAAAGCCTGAGGTAAGGCTATGATTGATGACTGATATGGTACTTAGGTAGGGTGCCAGTTCATTCTGTAGTTCGTGTAGAATGCAGCCTGGGATGTTGTCAGGTCCAATGGATGCTGTGTTCTTGGCTTTGGAAAGTGTGGTTTTTACCTGTGCAGCGGTGATTACAGGAACTTTGCATTCTTCCAGTATAGAGATGGGCCCTTTAGGAGGTGAGAGGGGGGGTAAAGTTAGCACTGAACCTATCTGCAAGGATGTTGGCAATATCAGTTAGTTCTGTATATTTAGTGCCATTGTGCTGTAACTCAGAGCAGATCTGAGTGTTGCCATTGAGATTCTTGACATAGTTATAGAATACTTTGTGGCTGGCTTTACAATCAGTGGCGATTTTGTTTTTGTAACTAGCTTTGGAGGATTTTATGAGGGATCTCAGCTTCTTACTGTGGCTGACCAGGGAGTTCCTCCAATCATGGGATTTTATTCTATTTTGCAACAGTTTCTTTCTTCTGTTGTAGAGTTTGTTCATGGCAGGGGCCACCAGATTGGCTTCCTTTTTTTGGAGGATAGTATCTTGGTTCTGTTAGGGATTGCACAATCCATGCACTCGTGTAAGTGCTTATAAAGTGCATTTGTGTAGGATTCAGCAGTTGTGCCTCTATTGTCCGTCTGCATGGGTGTCGTGAGGTTTGCCACTTCTGCCTTAAGAAGCGTGAAATTGGCTTTGGAGAAATTTTTTACAGTGGTTTCCCTAATGGGGGTTGGGGGTGGGATGTGGATGTCTAGGGTGATTAGCCTGTGGTCAGATCTGACCAACAGGGAATTGACCGCTGGTGTGGAACACCGGTTGCCCATGTTGGTAATGACCAGGTCTAGAATATTGCTGCCTCTGGTGGGGGTGTGGATAAGTTGATCCAAGGCGTTGGAATTTATGAATTCCAGATAACGTTGAGCAAAAGAGTTGGTACATGAGTAGTTTTCCCAGTTAATGGTGGGGTAGTTGAAATCGCCCATTATTAGGGTGTTAGGTTGTACCCTAATATTTTCCAGTGTATCAAGAAATGAGGAGTCGGAATCCTGGGGCATGGTGGGGGATCTGCAGCAAGCTACAATTTGGATTGCAGTCTTGCCCAAAGTTAGTTGCACTTGGATAATCCCGGATGCATTATGCTGAGCAACTAGTCTGGAGGTGTGGATATCCTTAATGAATATGAACATGCCTCCGCCTTTAGTGTTTTGGTCCAGGTTAGGTGGCTGAAACGTGTGGTATGAATTATAGCTTGGTAATGCAGGGGTGCTCTCTGGAGCCTTGAACCATGTCTCTGTCACTGCACAGATGTCGATGTTCTCCATTTTAAGGAGTGCCTCAAGTGAGTGCATTTTGAGGTTTAGACTTCTAGCATTGAGTAGCATTACCCTCAGATTTTGCTTGCTTGTACCTGTTATGGTGGTGAATTTGTCATTTGAACCTTGCCTAAAAAAGGCACTATAGGGTTGGCAGGAGCCTTAGCCAGTATCCGGAATCCCAAGAGTGACAGATGCAGGCCATTTCTGGCAAAGCATCATGGTCTGTCGATCATGTCATCCCAGGCAGACAGATACTGGATCCCCTTAGAATGACACCAGAAGCATAGCCAATTGTTGAAGTCAATCATTTTGTCCTTGTACTGTGGTATCATTCTGGATGATGGCAGGATGCTACTCAGGGCTAGGGTCATACCTGCCTGGGCTACAAAATTGGACAGCTCCTCCATGTCTCTTTTCATGTAGTCCAGGGAGGTACATCTCAGGTCATTCACACCAACATGGACAATGACAGAGTCATATTTGTACTTGTTGTGGAGTGAAATGAGTGCGTGCGTTATGTGGCAGATCCTGTCACCTGACAGGCAGCTGACAGTAACTTTCTCCTTGTTTAGCTTGGTGAGTGGAACATCAAACTGCCTGACTATAGAGTCACCTATGACTAGGGTGTTGGGTATGTTGTTATGCCTTATGGGCTGTGGGTTGAGTGGCACACTGAGTTTGTGGGCTATGTGTCATTTGGGTTGTGTTGGGGGTGGAGGTTGCTTGCATTTCTGCTTTGGAGGTCCCTGTTGCTTGGGCAGATTTTTATTGAGAGCCTCCATGAATGTAGGTGTGCTTTGTGTTTCTATGTGTGTGTTTTGGTGGTGTAGGTTTTGAGGGACTATGTGCTGAGCGTGGTGTGGTGCAAGTGTTTACCTTCTCCTCTTGACTGTCTAGTCCAGTCTTGGGTGAAGAGAGCTTTGCTTCCAGCTTGGCTATATAAGTGCATCTCTCACAGGTTGTAGTGTTGTGTGGTAGGAGGAGATGCTGTATATACAACTATTGTAATGACTCATACACATAAAAAATACTCCTTATAACCTATTTCTAGTCAGGTAAAACTGCCCATACATATAAACCTAAACGCATGAACAAATAATACTGTACACAGAAAAACAGAAGAAAAGGCAGTTGATTAATATTGCACATGAGGAATTATTGCAATTGCACTTTTAAGAGACAGATATTGCACTTCTGTAAGAATATATTAACTGTAGTGAATTAAATAATTTATCGCTTTCAGTAAAATATTACTAGTGAGATCATGTTTGGAGGTAGATTTCCAAGTTGATGTCAGAATTTATGAACCTTATTACTGCTGGATAGAAGCTGTTGAAGAGCCTGGAGGCCCTACAGTGGGTGTTGCGGTACCTCTTGTCAGATGAAAGTCTAGCAAACTAGCCAAATGCTGGATGTGATGTGTCTCTAAGTATTTTATATGCCCTCTTTATGCTTCTTGTTGTAAAACGTTCTTGCACGGTTGGAAGATTTGTGCCTATTATCTTCTCCGCAATCCTCAGCACACTTTGAAGCTTCTTCCTCTCTGCTGTAGTACTGTCTCCGTACCACACAGTAAAGCTGCAGGTAAGAATACTTTCAATAGCTCCTTTATAGAAAGTGGATAGAGCATTCAAAGGAAGCTTTACTCTTTTGAGCCTGGTGTTGGTGAGCTTTATTAATTATCTGGATTGTGTTCATGGACCAGGAGAGGTCTCTTGGGATGTGTACCCCCAGGAACTTTGTAGATTGCCTGCCACATCACCATTGATCTCAGGTGGCAAGTGAATGGCTGACCTTTTTCTGAAGTCAATGATAATTTCTTTAATTTTGTTGACATTCAGATCCAAGTTGTTATTTTCGCACCATTTGATCAGAAAGCTGACTTTGTTCCTGTATTCCCTCTCGTCATCATCCCTTATAAGACCCACTGTTATCATTTATGAATTTTATGATGTGGTTATTGGGAAATTTCACAGAGCAGTCATGGTAAGGATGGTGAATAGTAGAGGACTAAGTACACACCCTTGAGGCACACCAGTGTTGAATGTAGTGACGCCTACTGTGTTGTTACCAGCACATGTCTTCCGTGGTCTTCCAATCAAGAAGTCAAGGATCCAGTTGCAGAGGCTCTTGTTGATGCCAAGGTTAATTTGCCTATGAGATGCATCAGAACCACTCTGTTGAATGCCAAGCTAAAGTCAATGAACAATAGCCTGACATAATTGTTCCTCCCTTCAAAATGTTCCAGAGAGAGGTGCAGGGTCACCAAAATGGCATCTGTAGTGGATCTGTTTGGCCAATAGGCAAACTGTAGACGGTCGAAGGTTGGTGGCAGAGCTTCTGACAGATGCTTTTTTACTATCCTATTGAAGCATTTCATGACATTTGAGGTTAGTGCCACCGGTCTCTAGTCATTTAAGCAAGTAGGATTGGCTTTTTTGGGCAGCGGGATTATATTAGTTACCTTAAAGCATATCTGTGAGGATTAGGTACAGTTGGTCTGCGCATTCTCTTAATACATTGCCAGGAATGTTATCAGGGCCTGCAGCCTTCTTGGGGTTCACTTTCTTAAGTTGGCTTTTCACATCTCCAGGGTTAAGTTTGAGCACTGTCTCATTCTGACCAGTGGGTAGCTTTGTAGCCTCTATGTTGTTGTTCTCCTCAAATCTGCGATAAAATGAGTTCAGCCTATCCATAAATTCCATGCTATCACATTGAACTGACTTGGTCTTGTAGTCAGTTAGCCCCCTCCTGCCCCAACCACCACCCCAATCATCAACCTTCCTCCACATCCTTCTGCCTAAAGCCCATCCCCACAAGCACTATAAAAAGATTTCTCTTCAAACTCAAACCCTGTCGCAATGCACACAGCAACCTTCCACCCACCTTCCTCAAACAATCTGCAGACAGCATTGCCTATCCCATCTCTATTCTTCTAAATAGATCCATACAAGAATCATACGTCCCTTCTATCTGGCGCCATGCTTACATTATCCCCCTCCACAAAGGTGGCAAAAATACTGATACTACCAACTTCAGGCCTATTGCCATCCTATTCCCTCTTTCTAAAATACTAGAGAAAACAATACAAGCACAACTCATGACACACCTAGCACTAAACAATCTCCTCTCTCCTACCCAACATGGCTTCCGCCCTGGCCACAGCACCATGACTGCCCTTCTTTGCTTTCTTGAAACCATAAACCTCGAACGTGACTCAGGCAAGTTCATATCCACACTATTCCTAGATCTGTCAAAGGTCTTTGACACCATCTAACACACCTTACTTATATCCCAAATATCCACCCTACAGCTCTCTCCCACCACCATTGCCTGGTTTTCCAGCTACTTGTCCAATGGAAAACTTCAACCTCCCCCTTCCTTCCCACATCCACAGGTGTCTCACAAGGTTCTGTTCTTGGCCCTCTTCTCTTCAACCTATTCATGAACAACCTTCACCAATCCATCCCAGACTCATCTATCATCCAATATGCAGATGACTCAACAATCAGCTACTCAGCCTTCTTCCCCTCCGAGCTCCTAGCAAAAACCCAACTAGCCTTCTCCAAAACAGAAACCAGGATGCATTCTAACCATCTGGCACTAAATGCAAATAAAACCAAACTAATGTTTTTTCCCTCACCAAAAACTCCATTGACAAATCCACATTCACCATACAGAGCCAAAACAACACCCTCCTTGAAATCGATCCCAACACCAAGCTTCTTGGCATCGTTATTGATGAAGAAATAAAATTTGACACCCACATCCACCTCGCAATCAAGAAAATCCACCATAAGTTAGGTCTCCTCTACAGGCACAACCACTTTCTAAGCCCCTCTACCCATCAAACTCTTGCATCCACCTTCCTACTCTCCTCCCTTATGTATGGTGCCCCTCTTTTCACCAATCTCCATCTTGGCCTTCGGTGCAAACTTGAATCCTGCTACCACAAGCTCTCCAGATTTGCAACCAATTCAAAAAACTCATCCCACCACTGCCACTCCCTCCTCACCCTCGACTACCTCAGTTACCTACACTTCACCATTGTCCACAAGCTCATCTTTAAACCTGCCAACTGCCCAGCTCTCGCTACTTCCTTAAAACCTTACATTCAAAACCGCTCACTCAGATCCAAAAACCAAAATATCCTTCAGACCAAGAAACCTGCATGACCTCCTGGCCATCTACTGCTGTCCCACTCCTTATCTAAACAGTGGAACTCTCTCCCCACACACCTACACAACCTACCTAACCATACAAATTTCAAATCTTAGCTACTCTCTCATCTTTCTTCCAAATGGGAATGCCCTTGCCATGCTCCAACTTAACCCCCCCCATTCCACCTTGCACTGACTCATCCAACTACCTCTACTATTACTTCATCCCACCCAAAACAATCCCTCCCCTACCAAAAACTAATTTTCTCTCTAATATCTATTGTACTATACTCTCCAATCTCAATTATACTATTACCCTCTCCATGCATAGTATTTCCTAACCTACTAATGGCTAGTAGCTATATATTTTGAAATGTTAAACCTACAACTGAGTTTATAACAAAAATATTCACTTTATGTAAATATTGAAATTTCTGTATTGAATTATGTCTTTTTATTTTTGTAACATTGTGACAAGAAATTGCAAATATTATAGAGCTTATCTGTAAATGTTTAATTAGCTGTATGAACTATGTCCTTTTGTAACATGTGAAATGTAACTTGCAATTATTGTGGAGCTTTTCTCCCCAGTCCTCCACTGAAAACAGGCTCTTCCTTGTCCAGTGGACTTCCCTGGTCATCAAACTTAAATAAAAATAAATAAACAAATAAAATAAAGTCAGTTAGCTGCTGAATGCCCTGCCAGAGACTCCTGATATCCCTCATGTCCTCGAAACAACTTTGTACCTTTCTTCCATACTCCATCTTGGCTTCTTTGATGCCCCATTTTAGGTTAGCCCTTGCTTCACTAAGACCCACCTTGCCCTCGGTCCTGAATGCCTCATTCCTTGCCCTCAGAAGCTCATACACTCTGATGGTTAGCCAAAGTTTCTGAATGGCTCTGATTTTAATCTTCTTGGATGTAGACAGGTCCTCCACGCATTTTGAAATATATGCCATTGTAGTGACTGCAAATTCATCTATGTTCACATGCTGATTGAAAGTGGCTGCTTCTCTGAAGATGTCCCAGCAGATATTATCAAAACTATCTGAATACAAAAACTGGAGACAGAATGAAGGTCGGAATGACAATATAAAGTGACAAAAAGAAAAAAGAGATACCGAACCAAACAAGGCTAAAATCAAAATACTTTAATATGTAGCTTGAAAATAAAAAATGGTAAGCGCTTTCACACTAGACACGCCACTCCATCAGACAACTTTTAACTGAAGTACCCACCATTTAAATATAAAATGTTATCCAATGAAGTATGATTCTACTCATTATTTTAAGTTCTTTGCTTTGCAAGTTTTAGATATCAGTTTAAGAGGAGGAGATGTTAAGAATTATACCAAAAGCATAGAATAGAAATGGATTCCCTTATTAAATGCTGAAAACCTACCTGGTTTAAATGGGAATTCTTCATTAAAACCATTTTAAAAGGGCGTAGATTGATGCATAAGTAGATTTTTTAAATAGTCTTTTATAATTTCACACTATCATAATGTACTGTTTTTATTCAAGTGCTCATCTTTTATATATATATATTTTTTTACATATATATTTTGATTGTGTTAATATGTGTGTTATGATTATATATACATTTTATACAATTATTTAAATTCAATGACATCATACTTTACTGCTTTCTCATTGGATAAAATTTTATATTTAAATGGTGGGTACTTCAGTTAAAAGTTGTCTGATGAAGCGGTTTGTCTATCATGAAAGCGCTTACCATTTTTTAATTTCAAGCTACATATTAAAGTATTTTGATTTTAGCCTTGTTTGGTTCATTATCAAAACCATCCCTGAGACTTTCCATTGCCCCTTCATTCCAGACCTTGATCAGTTTCTCAGTGTTTTTTCTTTTCTCTGATCAGCAGAGGTTTATAAGCAGGTATTAATACTATTGAAATATGACCAGAGCTACCCAAGTTTGGTTGCTGCACTGCTTTGTATGCTCCCTTTATGTTGGTGTAAACCTTGTCAAGGGTATTTGCTCCACTTGTGGGAAAGTCCACAAATTGATGGTAGTGGGGTAGCACCGCTCTGAGATCCACTTTATTGAAGTCCCCAGCTATCACATATGCACAGTCAGGATTTTTACTTTGCAGCTCACATGTGGAATTGTGCAGTATGCTAAGTGCCTTGGAGGCATTGCACTAGGTGGTATATATACAGCTGTTACATAGACTCCATTAAACTCTCTGGGTACATAGAAAGGTCTGCATTTCACTGTCAAGAATTCTACATTTTCAGAGCATTGTACTCCTATAATTTCACAGTTCATACACCAGTTTTCACTTACATAGATGGACAATCCACCTCCCTTAGCTTTTCCACATAGAGCCTGGTTTCTATCAGCTCTAATCAAAGAGAAACCCTCTAAGTTCACAGCACGATCATAGATATTGTTATGCAGTCAAGTTACTGTAAATAGTAGACAGGTATTTCTCACCTTGTTTGTAGTGGAGATCTCAAGTCTACAAAAGTGCATCTTGTTGCCGATTGAGCACACTTCGTCTAACAGAAATGAAGGTAATCCAGGCCTGTGAGGGTTTTCGTCAAGTAACCTCATGGTCATGATTTACCATTTGGTGTTGAGGACCACTCCTTGATGTTGATATAAAGTTATACTGCACAGATTGTCTAGAATTGATGTGTAGTCCAGCT
This sequence comes from Protopterus annectens, assembly GCF_019279795.1. Lineage (NCBI taxonomy): Eukaryota > Metazoa > Chordata > Ceratodontiformes > Protopteridae > Protopterus > Protopterus annectens. The sequence goes on along the minus strand of NC_056732.1, from coordinate 1,025,446,728 downwards.
ACTAGTGAGTGTACTTGAAGAGAGGTTCTGGGACCAAAATAACGAGATGTGGCAGAAATCCTGATTTGTGGTGGCACTGGGGGATAAAGCCCTGACTGCAACTCAGACAAGGGAAGGTTGGGAAATGAGCTGTTACAACTTGCCCATCCTAATGGAGGGTGTTGTGATTTCTGACCTGCTTTACTGTTGGTCTTGTGCTTCAGGCAGAAGCAGACAAAGTAGCTGCTGGTGTGTGGAATGCTGGATGCTATAGATTCCCAAGCCATTGATTGTAGTCCTTGTCTTTGCATGCATGTATGCATAAAAAAAGGAAAAAGATCCTTATTGAATAAGCATTCCTCATTCATTGTGTCTACCAAACCCTCCTTAGCTTCACTCAGGCTCAACCCAACCCATGCCAAGGATCAGTGAGGAGATGGATGATTCTACTACAATATCATACTGCTGCTGGGTGTGTGCCCTAACCCTTTCCCACCCACAACAGCCATGCAATCTCCACAATTTCTGTCTATGGGAGATGCATGCTTGCATCCACTCATGTGAAACTTCCTAACCAAGTGGTATATCACTTGCAGTGCAGAGATTGGTTGGCTAGGCTGCTATGGCAGCAAGCCTAGGCAACCTTCCTCTTCCCAGGATAAATGAGCAGGCATTAGCCACTCAGTCCCATCTTCCCCACCATTGTTTTCCTCTGAGCAGTGAGTCAAACTAAGGTCATCTGGGGCATAGTAACGTCTTTATCCCTCCGTGCCATGGAGCCAATTTATACTTATTACTTGATCTGTAGTAGACTGAATACTGAATGTAGCAAAACTATCCCCATCCAGTTTAACCCTACTCACCCAATCCATTGAATATATAGAAAAGTTAAAAAAGTAGTATTTTTGCATGCCCCCATGAGCCCTCACATCATTGCTATTCTAAAAAATGCCAACTATAAGACTGCACAGCAATGAGGAAAAGGACAGGTTTCCTTACTGATCTTAAGGAAAACACTCGCATACTATACCAGTAGTGTAGCAAGGGTAGGGCAAAGGGGGTAGCTGCCCTGCATGCAAGATATCAGACTGTGCAGTCATGAAATACAGTTAATGCATTCCTTTTTCTGTAGTGGCAATTGTGGATGCCAGAACAGGAAGAGAGTTCAGCACACTACAAAGACATGAAGTAGGTGGACTGGATACTCTAAATTGGCCATAGATGAGATTGTATGGTGTAGAAGAACTACTGTACCAGGGCTAGCCACCTGGCAGTGTAAGTCTTGTCTCTAGATGACTGTCAGTGTTGAAGTGACATCCCAACCCCAAGTGCAATAATAGGAAAAGTGGTTATGGATGGAACTGAGATTGGGGGGGTGGGGTGTCTGGCTTAGACTGCCTACAAAACCAAGTGGACCTTTTTTTTGTCCTTCTAAAAAAGAGCTAGGGAAGGACAGAACAGGCCCCAGGTGCTACAAAACCAGTTACACCTCTGAGCTATGCCATAAGTCATTAACCATGTAAGTAAATGAAACTGACCAAGTCACTTACGCAGCTAATAGCAAGCATGCTTCACAGGGTTGATCAGCTGCATATATCAGTATAACAAACTTTGATATAATACAGAAAAAAACAACATTCTGACCAAGTGCAGCTCAACAACCTGAAAGACACTGGAGGAGCATTGATAGTCCTTTATGATGATGCAGATGTTCATGTCACCACCAAAGGAAATGTAAGAGCCATATAGAAATTCAATTACTCACATGCCAGATAATGTAAACCTCCTGGGTGGTATATATCATTTACTTTCCTGTCTAGGGTCAAGTAGACTCGGTTACCACAGGGCCCAAGTACGGAGGGGTAAGGCAGACTTTCCAGGGCGATTAGGCAAGGACATATGTGACCATGAAAGTGTAGGGACAAGGTATGAGCAGAAGCATAGAGCACCTTTGTGACTGTCAAGATGATGGCCTCCTCTGGATAGATCACCCACTACCATACTGGGTAAATCCCAAGTACAGGGATGGAACAAGATGAGTCTCATGAGGAGAAGGGTTGATGGTCTGGCTTAACTTCTGCAGTGGGGCCCTGTAGTAATCAATCATACTTGCCCCTAGGTGGGAAACCATAAGGGCAAGAAGCATATAGAAGATGTTATGGAAATGTGCTAGAGACTATTATGCTGTCTGTACCTGGACTAGTGAACAGAGATTGGGAGTGGCAAACTCCATGTAATTTTACATATTAAAAATAAAATAGAGGTTGAAATGTTGGATTCTTGAAGTTAATTCTTTGTGTGAGAAGCACTGACCAAATCATATCTTAATGTATCACTGAAACTTTGTAGATGTTCAACGTTCGGGCAAGCAACACAGTACCTATTAATCTCATAATGTTGCATACATGATTGAGAAATGTAGTTCTGTTTTTTTTCAAGTTTCAAAATTTAAATTCTCTTCCTTTTAGTAACATCTACCTGTGTCACATTTTTAGTGTATTTATTAAATCATGTTTGAATTTATTGGGCCCAACTGTGGAGGACAGTACTATAACTACATAAGCAGCAGAACAAACTGTGAGGCTGCCTCAGGTGCAAGCTGATAGGGGACACAATTGGCAGTTACTGATCAGGCACAAGCAGAGTTCTGGGATTATTTAAGAAGTTGCAGCTGATATCATGGCTCCCTAAATTAACTTATTTAGTGGCTTTGTGTGTTATTAACTGAAGCAAGTAGCTTGTATAGGCTCTTTGCTACAGTTCAGTCTTTTTTATCTAAAACTTCAGAAGACCTTTTTGTTTCAGTCCCCAACTTAGAGTCAGTCTGAGGAGTGCTAACTAGTTTAGTTACAGCTTTGGTAGAGGAGATGATGTCTAACATTGGCAGTCACTACTTTCAGCAGTGTGTAGAGCAGAAAGAAATTGTGTTGTTTTGTAGAGACTGAATTTCTCAACATTATTAGCTATGCTTCCATGTTATGGCTAGGTCTGACTAAATTTATTAGGATAATGTTGAAATTCTGGCCTACCATAGTTTGGCATAATGGTTAAGATGTTCACCTTGAAAACACAAGGTACAGGGTTTTATTCTTAGTGGCTAGGCTTAAAAGGCTCCCTGTGGTCATTAGTTTAAGAATTACCAATATTCTGTGTCTGTAAACTGCTTACTACTAAAGGAAACTGACAGACTAAAAATAATCTAATCAAACTGATACTCTGTTTCCTGTGATATACAGTAGAACCACTGCAGCAAGTCATTTTCTGGCTGCAGAGCAGGGAAAGTTAACTCTTCAGTTTGCACAGTCACCACCTGTAAGTGTGGCAGGTATGTGCTTGCAGATATTAAAGCCACTAGTTGCTAAACTGTTCTTAGACAATGCAGTTGCAAGTAGTTCTGTTCTAAAAATGCCTGAAACACCTTTGCAGATAGTGAAATCAGTGTTGGCCCTGATGCTGAAATATATTTATGTGAGAGTGTGAATGACATTAGTGGTAGAGTGATTGAGCAAAATATCTTCCAAAGGGGAAAGTCCTCGTGAAAACAGAAAAAAATAATTTTATCACCATTGTGTCTCATGCACAATAGAGCCAATCTGCTGGATCCTGCCTTGAAACAGCAGTTATATTCTGCTATTGTTGCAGATATATGCACTCAACCTTGGCTTTGCAAATAAACATAAGATGTGGTGATATGATACTTGTGGTTTGTGAGGTGATGAGTTTTCGAGAAGAATTATAGCCATTCATCCACATATCTGTTGTACATTTGGAACATGCTTTCTGTTGGTCAAAATGGGAAGCTATTTTCCTTTGTAAGAAACTTTGGTAGGCCGGGAATCTGCCTTGATACATTGTTAATTGTGTACAATATCAGTTTTTAAATTGTATATTCAAGCCAAACCCTCAAGTTTCCTGTACTATGCATATTGTGTTGTATATTCCAACTCTCTTTAGTAATACAATTTGTTCTGTTTTTACCTGATTGCTATTAGAATATAGTAATTATGCTGGTCTTAATTTGATAATAATTATGTGCCCTTGAATTTCTAACTCCATTTTTACTTTAACCCATCTAGTTCTGGGGGATACCTAAATAGTTTTTGGAATGTTAATAGTCACACTGTATAATTTTAAACATATCACATCGTAGCATTAATTTCCAAAGACTAGACCTGTTTTATATGAACCTAAATTTCTTTTCACATTTATTGCAGACTTTTTTCTGATGCCTGGTTTATGGCACCCAGGTTATATGACATCTGTTTTTCCCTTTTGAACACAAAACAGTCCCTCATTATGATGACCATTCTTATAGCATCTTCTACAGTCTTTCTATTTAAACTGGATTTCATTTCTGGTATGAGTGGCTGTTTCCCCTTCTGAAACTAGGCCTTTTCATGAGACAGAGAGTCAAAAGACAATTTCCATATTAAACACCGAGGCACATCTTTTTGCAAATCACAAAAATAGTTGACAATTTCCATTCACAGTGCAATGTTTACAGCTTGTTCTAATGTGATTTCTTTTTTAGTGTAGTTTATTTTATTTAGCTTTGCATGGCATTCCACTGCTAAATCTGTCCCTCAATGCATCTGATAGATCCTCCCCACACAGCGACCTGAAGTTCAGCCAGTCTTCATAGTTCATTCAGTTATTCAAAATGTTTTATTTCTTCTCTGGCTTCTTCTATGAAACCTGATCAGCTGTACAATATTAAGGACTTTGGATAAATGCACTTTTGCACACAGGTTACAATTATACAGTATTTTTCATACAGTTTAATTGCCACTATCAAGCTACATATCAGTGCGTAAGTATTTGCAGTAATTTAACCATACTGATAGTTTCTTATTGTTTGCAAAATCACTGACATGGTAACATAGTTCTAATTCTTTATCATAGGTAACCCATTCTTTTTCAGTAGAAGCAAATATTTTCAGGGCGCCACATAATTAACTATGCTGTTATTAAATGATCCCACATTTTTACTGGTTAACTCACCTGTAGCACCCACATTATTGTGCACAAAGTTCCTAAGTATGCTATTCAATAGTTATGTAATCTCAGAATTAAAGTACGTTAGTTTGTTTTTCTTAAAAAGAATTGTACCCACTTCTTATTTCACATATGGTTATAAAACTATAAAAGAACTCTGTTTAAATACCTCACTATGTAGGATTATGCAGTGATTGTTTTGTGTGTTTTCTACATATTTTTCCTAACAGGTTTCCTAAAAGGTTACATGATAAATATCAATGTGGTAGTAATAATGTTGTTGTTTTTCATCTTTCCTGTTCTTATGGGATGGCAGTGCTGCCATTCATGTTCCATAGCTGGACCACAGCTCTCCTGTGAGCTTTTTCTGAGCCATCATCCAGAAACAGCTATGATTTCTTTAATTAAACTTATCTACTTCAAAGCCAATAAAAAAACAATAGATTGTGACCATGCAGCTAAAAATTAGCACCAAAAATACAGAAATGAAGCCCATGTAGTGCCGCCTATGCCAAAGGAGCTAAATAATGGATGGAACAGTGGTGCAGCAGTTTGTGTTGTTGCCTCACAGCATGAAGTTCTCCGGTTCAATTCTTGGCTGGGGTGCCTTCTCTGCAGAGTCTGTCTGTATTCCCTGCATTCATGTAGGTTTCCTCCAGGTGCTCCAGTTTCCTCCCATGTTACAAAGACATGCATCTGGAGCATTTCTCCCCAGGCCTCCACTGAAAATTGTATCCCAAGTCTGACTTTCCCAGTAAACAAATGTTAAATAAATATATAAATAAATAGGAACAAATGAACCATTTAGGCAATACAATTCCACAAAGGTCTCAAATACTATGTGAATGGCCAGGACATGATGTAGAAATTCAAAAAGATAAATTAACTTTATTCATGACAAAAATAAAAAGACGGTTGAGCGCTTTCATCCTAAATGACTGGACTTCGTCAGAACTGTGATGTACAATGAAAATCTCCTTTTTATAGTCACTAAACTGGGTAAAAACCACATGCTCAAATTAAAATAATAGGTACTTAGATATGATCTTAAAGTAGTAAGTACATTTTAAATCCACTGAAGTAAAAAAGACTCAAGTGAAATATACCCTAAAAATAATTGTGTAGAAATTGTTTGTTTGAATCTTATGCACAATAAATAACGAATAATATAAAAAAATACTATTAAAATACAGTGTTTAAGAAAAAAAAACATTAAACACTATTAAAATACAGTGTTTAAGAAAAAAAACATTAAAGTATAAAACTACATACATCTAATGTTAAAAAAGTTTGTTAGCACAAATTAAATGCTGCCAGTGACAAATGTTTTAATGAGTACATTTCCATCTTACCTGTCTTAAAACACAAACATGTATGCAGTTTTATAAGATACAATCCACTTTATATAGCAACAGTCTGAATAAGAGAATGTCTTTTGAAATAGTTTGAAGGAGAGGTCCATACCACTAATCTGTTGGATGTCAAAAGGTGAAGGCTGTACATTAAGGTAGCTATGTAAACTCTGAAGATCTGTCTATTTTTATATAAATTCCAGTCCAAGAAGAAATCACTTGCATTTTTGATGGGAAGTAAGTAAAGGCCCACACTAGCTCTCAGTTAGAGGCTGTTGTTACCATAGAAATGATCAAGGTGACTCAGTCATGTGAGCCCCCTAAACATTTTGAGATGGCAATGCATTTATTGTTAGTGAACATGATATACTGTGACTATGACCTGTGATGAAAATATAGTACTCTGAGATGTTTTACAAATATGTATCTGTTCACCAGTATCAAGTTTAAATTTTCAGCTAACAGAATGAAACAAGACTTTTATAAAAATGCAAAATGGAGATCTACAAATGTATTCAGGCATATTCATTCAAGTTGACTAAGACTCTTCATACTATTAAATACACACAGCATGATACTTTGTAATTTTGTCCTCATTTACTCCATTTAGAAAAGGGACAGAAAAAATTGTTGTTCTGAGTTAAGCATGGTACTGAATTGATTCTGACATTCCGTCAGTGGCATGTGGCCGTCTCTCTCAGTTCTCCCGCTGCTTGACCACACATACTTCATGCTGACGGACCAGCTGTAAGGAGGGCTTTGTCCGGGCACTGCAGGCGAGTGTGTGGAGACTCTGCTGGTGTGTGCACTGAAAGCACTTCAAGAAAGCCAAGCTTCTGTGGAGATGAAAGCTGTTCCCTTTAAAAACAACAGGGTGGGTCTCGTCTTTCCCCTTATGCTTATTTACAGTAGCATAATAGCACTTTGTTTTAAAGAATGCAGGTAACTAACTGTATGGTTTTGTAAGATCATGTGATCACAGTGCCAGACATAAATATTCTGCTATTAAAAAAACTAACTAAACTGACATTTTATGGTTCTAATCAGATGCTACCACCCACAGCCATTTCAGTAAAGGATACACACTAGTTTAAATGCAGCAAAAGCTGGTATTCACAATCTAAATTAAGAAAGTTGGGAATCCAAAACTATATTATAGTCTTGAAAGATGTTTTCATCTTCTGTGGCATGCTCCGTTTTTTTACAAATGTGGCAAGCAAATTATTTGCAAGAAAATGGAAGGTAGACATATTTATGATTTCTGGTAAAAGTAAGAGAAGCAAAGAAAGATCTAGAAATATGTCACTGAACTGCACAGATAAATCATGTTACAGTGATGTTTTCATTATAACTTAGAAAGTGGTTTAAGGAAAATAGTTTTATATTTAATAAAATGATTTCAGTCGCTTTATTACCTTACTTAGTCCTACAGAATGATGATGATGATGGTGAAATTATAATGTAATCTATTGTTATTAGTGTACACCACATTCAGCTGATATCAGCTTAGGTCATGTCCCAAAAAGTGTGACCCAGAAACCAGAAACCAGACTGGTGAGAGAACTTTGTGCAATGAGCATTCTATTGTATTTGTTTAGTGAGTCATACTGTAACACTGAGACAAATCTCTACCTTGAATGTGGCAGTCTTCTCTGTGTCATACAGGAGTGGTTAGGTGCATTTCAAATAGTGCATGAAAAAAGTACACTTAGTGAACTAATATGAAAAGGTCAGATCATGTATATGGTTAGGGAATTTTGTTTGTGACATAAGTCGTTTATGGCACCTCATCACCTTAAGCCCCAAGAGTTATGTGATGCTTATGGCCTTGCTTATGACCCTATTTATTCCATACTTTTCATATGAGGGAAAAGGTTGGGTAGTGGTTCCCCAAGGCTGTCATACTGAGGAAATGTTTTGAATGCATGCCGTCCTTAATGATCCTGTCACCTTGGGGTTGACATGAGTCAGATATGTTCACATGTTTCCATGCTTATGTCCTGCTGTGGGGTCTTTGAATTAGACATGGACACATGTTGCCATGCTTATGTCTGCTGTAGGCTCCAAGTTAGACATGTTCACATTTCCATGTCTGTCCCACACTCACTGCCTACCTGTTTCATGCCTCTCTGTTCTCTGCCAGGTGGATGCTAGGCAGTGTGGTCATCATACCTCTCAACTGTCCAGATTTTCACAGAATGTCCAGATTTTTGGCTAACATTTGTGGTCTATTCATCATAAAATTTGTGGTTCTCTGGTAAATTAGTAAGGATTGACGTCACTAAATAATGACAGGCATTTGAGTTTCAGATTTCCTATACTTCAAAAATGCATGGTAATACAAATCATTTTATTCTAGTATCCTTCGAAGAGCACTATTTAAAATATGTTCGTGTTTTGGGCCTTTGTTTCCACATTATTGCTGGTTTTGTCCAGATTTCTTGTGCTAAGAGGCTGAGAAGTATGGTGTTCACTCATGGCAGAGAACAGCTTATCATCTCCACTCAAATCTATCCACCCTGAGTTGATTGTGTAGTACTAAGTTTATTAGGGTTACCACCTGTCCCACTTTGCGAGGGACAGTCCCTCTTTGGGCAGTTCTGTCCTGACAAAAAATATTAAAAATGGCAAATGTCCTGAGATTGTAGGACATAATTATGTCCTATATTTTATGTAATAGTTGCATAAAACAGTTATTCTGTATCTAAACTACCTAAATGTTATAAAGAACAGAATAAGCAACTAAAATGCTACAAGAATAAGCTTTTATTTTGGCAAAAAAAAATTAAGTTCTATCCTTTGTACTGACCGTGGGTATGTGTCGGCCTGTAAAATCTGATGTTTGTCCCAAAAATGTCCCACTCTGGCCATTTGAAAAGGTGGCAACCCTAAAGTTTATTGAATCAGCACTTTCATATCTTGCAAAGTGTTGTATATTTGTCAACTATTTTCAGTCAAGTTTATTTGAAGCACAGTTAGGTAATACAATCAAAAATAAACTGTTTTCTGTTTGTGTTGAGTTTTCACTGTTTTTTGGTTTTCAGTCTGTTGATTTTTCCAATATTGATCAATTGTGATTCAATTATATATTTATATTTACACACACACACACACACACACACACACACACGCACACACGCACACACGCACACACACACACACACACACACACACACACACACACACACACACACAGACACACACACACACACACAGAGGGACAGAGGGAGATCAAATGGATTTCTAAAAATCAACCATGGATCAGACCCAAAACAACACAATCCAAAAGTGTAATTCCAAAATGAAAATGCCATACAGATATATAAAGAATATTTTGCAGAGGTTGATCCCTTACATGATTGTCTTAAAATAATCATTCCTACTCTATAGTTACAGCAAAAATGGAATATTTCAAACATTCCCCACTTGATAGAGTCCTGGCCTTTTCATTGTGGATAATTTACTTTCAGGACAATCGCCTAGTGACCTTCTATGCGATATGGAGACAAAGAACATCCCGATCACATCTCTGGACCTGGACGTCATACGCTTAGTAATAAGTTGTGCAAAGAAAAAGCATTTTTTTTTAATGCAGTTTATGTGCTTGTGTTTTCTGTGTCTGTCCAGTTTCTGCCCTGGTTTTCTAACCCAAGTCACCATTAAATGGTGATCTATTGATAGCTCAGAACCTCTCTTGCCCCCATTATAGTCACAGTTCTGATGATATGACTTCAAACTAAATCAATAACCTGTGGCCCAAGCTGTTCTTGTATCAAGAACACTTTGAGCATCCTTGAGTTTCAACATGGTGTTTGTTATGAACAGTTCACTTCTTGGGTACAAATCGGGCAAGCTCTCCAATTACCTTCATTATTGTCCATACATGTCTCTTTCTGCCATTCTAAATTCATTACAGTTCTACAATATCTCTATGAGTTATTCCACCAGGGAGGTCTTTCTCTGTCTTTCTGTACTGCATTCTTTTCTATTATCTTCATACACCACATTTGTGCTGCGGCTGTGTTTGTACTTAGTACAGAAATTAACATACTATAAGTTAGATGCTGCCTTCAAGACAAAGATGTCTTTGTTGGAGGCTATTTTTAGAGGATCTTTACTTCAGGTGTTCTACCTACATATATTTTTTTTTTTTCATATCATTTTCTTACTGATACTCTATCCTGTAAGGTTTTCCTGCTGCAAGATAAACTTAAGAAGTATGTAACTTCCAGAGGTACTCACTGTACCAGTGGATGTTTAAGATATATACAGCAGTCATTTTCTATTTACACTTGAATAATTGTTTGGTAAATTCACTAGTTCTAAGTTTGCATACTGCTGTGAAAGAGTAAAGTGCTATTTACATGAAGGTTTTGGCCTTTAAAACAAACCAAGCATACAAACCAAGAAGAAACTTTGCAGTGTGGAGGGTGTGATGTTCACTTCCTGAATCATGTTAAGCACCTAATTCATGAAAAAAATCGAACTCTAAAATACATTCTACAAAATAATAAAACAGGAAATAGTAGGTAGTCCACAGTTTAGTTAAAAATGGCAGGTAGTCCACAGTTGAGTTAAAAATGGAATATCCTTTATTGAAACAGACAAACAAGTGATTCTAGCTGAGTATAATAAAAAGCTTCAAAAGCATTCACTTTCATGTGTTACTTCCTTGTTGTTGGCCAGCTATTACCTTGCGATGATTTTTTTATGATGATTTCACTCTTCAGTGAAAACAATGTTTGGAGATTACTGTTTGTGGAATAGCTGTTCGATGATGTTTTTCTTGGATGTGTGAACATAGACCCTTGGCAACAGTATAGTAAGAGTAAAATCCTGAAATGAACAATGATGATTTGATCTTTCATGCTGGAAGTAGCCTCTTTTCAGTAATATTCTCCAACACTACAGTCTTTTGTTCTGGCCCAAGGTAATAAACAATGTCGACAATGAAATCCTCCTTAACTACAATACATTCAGTCTTCTGCCCTTAGTTAATATTTTAAACTCAACAGATAGTTAGTTTTATGCCTTGTGTATATAATGTATGTACTATTTATTTTACGTCTTTACTCACAGTTGAATGCAGTTTTGAACACACACATTTAATGCAGTAATTAATGTTGCATTGAACAGTCATTACTGATTAACAGAATCCCTTGAGTCATCATCGGGAACAGCATCACCCCCTTTTCCCCATTTTATCCATGGGGTCATGGTGTCACGTCAACAACGACCAACACCTAGAGCCAATGTTCACACTGTTCTTCCATATCACACACACACACACACACACACACACACACACACACACACACACACACACACACACACACACACACACACACACACACACATGCTCATTCACACCTATGTCCAAGTTATACTCTCTAATCCACTTACTACATGTCTTTGGAATGCCGGTTGCCCAGAGAAAACCCATGTGAATACAGAAAGGGCATGCAGACTTTTCACAGAAGGTATCCCACCCACAAACCAAACTGGAGAACCTCGTCTCTTGATGACACTACCCACCACACCACTGTGCCATCCTTATTACCTCATTACCTCATTATACTTGTGTACAATTCTGTATGTTGGCCTTTCCCTGTTATTGACTCTGTATTACTGTTACCTATGCTTGTACTACTCTGTATGGTTGTCTTTACCTGTCAGTAATTCTGTATTAGTATTGCCTATGGTTGTGTTCAACTCTATAAGTTTGCCTCTGCATTTTTGCCTTTGTGCCTGGGTCATGGCTGAAAATGATCTTCAGATAAGCCTACTACAATAAGTAAATAAACTGCCAATAGCCCCCCTCCCCCTCCATTCTCAGGCTGAGCACCTCCCAGTTACTCTTTAATTCTTGTTATTAAGCCAAATAATTATAAACGTGAATGATATTGTGCCACAGTTGCCAGCAGCTTGTCAACATGTAGTAATAAATACATACCAATTAGTAAATAAGTAAATAGATGACTGCCTAGATGCTTTTTAAAAATTAATAAATAAAAATGCTTTACTTAAGATAAAAATGTTTTAAACAGTGCAGTTAATAGTTAAGTGTACAAAGAAATATTAAACGGCACAAGGAAACACAAAAAAATGGAGAAATAAATTACAAGAGAGAAAACATCTGCCTACAGCTAGACCTTTCCTTAGCTACTAGTGACCTAATCTAAAGTGTCTGTGGTGTGGGCAGCTGCGGTGGTGCAGCGGTTAGCACTGCCACCTCACAGCAAGAGGTTCTCCGGTTTGACCTCCGGCTAGGGTACCTTCTGTGCGGAGTCTGCATGTCCTCCCTGTGGTTGCATGGGTTTCCTCTAGATGCTCCAGTTTTCTCCCACATCTCAAAGACATGCTGTACGTGGATTGGACACTCTAAGTTGGCCCTAGGTGTGAGTGCATGCATGTGTGTGCCTCCTGTGGAAGGTTGGGCGCCGGGCTGGCAACTTGACACCATAAAAACTCCACTGCCAATCATGAGCGGACAGATGATCTGCTGTGGCAACCCCTAACTGCGAAAAAGCAGAAAGAAGAAGAAGAATTAGAGACAGAAACAAGGTGCATGAATATTACTTAAGTCTGTACATCACAATAGCAAGGTAGCTCTTCTTTTTCTGACTCTTTTTCTTGTATTCTTTCTTTTTTTTCTGTTGAAAAGAGATTTTGTTTATATCTCTTCACAGAGCGCACACATGCAGTTGAGCAACATTTCACATTGACATACTAATGAGTATCTTTACCTGTTCTTATTTAGCCATCTCCTTAAAGAATCTACACTTCACATTCTATGCAAAATTGTTATATATATCCCATCAGAAGGCAGTTACAGAATTCACATACATTTTCTTATACAGTTCATGAAAAAAAGAAACATACATTAGAGATAAACATTCACATATTTTAATTTACCTGCTGCATGTTTTATCAGTTTGACTTACAAATCTGTTATACTCTGATTCAGAAAACCGTGGTGGATTTATTCTCAAATATCAAAGTCCCCTCTGCCTAGAGGAAAAAGCAAATGAAATCCCATCTTTTTACTATGTATTGCTTGCATTTGCTATCAGAAAAAAATATCTGAAATTTTGATAAGGATCTGTCTGCCAAAATTTGCCTTAAACAAAGTCTGTTACTAAATGATTGTTAATGATTATGTATATTCATACAGAGCTGTCTTAAGCTGCTTCTGTTTCCTTTGCACATTCCATGGTGCCATCAGCAAAGAACATTGCAGAAGTGACTAGGATAATTACCAAGTCAGGAAACCAACAAACTAGTAAATAAAAAGAAAGTATATAGAAAAATTATCTGACAAGTGATATATGTAATTAAAATAAGTACATATTTTATTTAAAAAACAGTAAACACAGTCATTGAGACTTTAGGAACATTTTGTGCTTGAATGATCTTCGCCCCATCACCATTCCTTGCACCACATAGTTATAGGCCTGCAGTTCCTATAGCTGATGGACTCAAGGTGTATGTGTGAATGTGGTATATAACATATGGGAGTTTTACATGTGCTGAAAATACTGAGCTTTTTCATTGTTTACAGAAGCTAAATGCATCTTTGTTTATTTTCAGTGACAGTGTGACATCTTAGTTCCTTAAATTTGTTTTACTTGAGTTGTCCTAGACATAGTTTGTTTGTCTTGTAATTCACAGATGTGTGAAATTTTGGAAAGAAAAGCAGACAACTTAATGCGTACTACTTAGTTCTAGGGCCAACGTAAAACAGGAGTGAACGAATGGATAAATGAATGGCACACATTTAGTCTAAGTGTAATTCATGGAATCATGCTTTCCCAGACAAATATATCAGTGTAATATTCATGCTACTCTGAGAACACTACAAAACATAAAATATAAAAAAACAAGTCAAGGAGTACACCATCAAAATCTTTTTAATCAACAAAACAATAACACCATAAAAAATGCAAAGCTTTCGAGCAAAGCTCTTTTTCAATGCATAGCACACAAACACATCAGTATAATTTAAAACATTGACCAACCAATCAAAATGCATTCAGTCACATGAGAAATCAAATCACATGATATAATACTAAGATTCAAACACATAACATCTTTCATATAAATCTATTCAAAAAAAATATATATATATATATATATATATATATACACACACACACACACACACACACACACACACACACACACACACAAACACAAATCTACATCCCAGTTCATATACAGTCATGTCTGTATTTTAATACAGGTTTAAGGCTATTCTGGCTATTAACTCCTGGTTTGCTATCTGCCCTAAAATAATCTATCCATCTACATTCTGCTAACTCAGTAAGTAATTTAATATCAACCGCACATCTTCCCAAATGAACAACTTTAATAACATGGAATCTAAATTTATGAGCACTACCCATTAATTGAATATGTTTATACAATGCATTAGTCTCCACACCTCTATGTATCTCACACATATGCAAACATATCCATTGTTTTAATTTCAAATTAGTTTTCCTATATAAAAAACAACTGTGGTGGTGGTGCTGCGGTAGTGTTGTCGCCTCAAAGTAAGACGTTGTCCTGTTTGATTCTCAGCTAGAGCGTCTTCTGTGTGGAGACATGCGTGAATGGGCGTACCTTCGTTGAAGTTTGTGCGTCAGAGCTGGCAACTCGGTACATAAAAATCTACTGCCAATCATTAGCGGACGGGAGTTCCGCTGTGGCGATCCCTAACCGGGAAAAGCCGAAAGACACAACAACAGGCAACACAATTAGCAAGATGTACAACACTTTCTGTTTGACATGTAGCGTAAACCCTTAATTCAAACATTTCTTTAGAAACTGAATGCTGGAACATAGTATCTGTATTAATTTCAGTACCATAAGTACAAGTATAACAAGGACGTGTACCTTTCACAGAATTACTTATAAACTTGTTTTCAAAATTCACATCTTTATAATATAATAACTTTTCTCTTTTATGTGCAAACATAGTTTTTTCACCTATTACATCTTTAAACTCAGAGTTAGACAATAGTATAGGCCTATACAAAACCTAAATATTTTCTTTTGTCCAAGATGCGGCAGTCTCAGACCTAATTATATAAAATATTTGTAGGGCTATAGTGTGGGGGTACTTTAGATACATATGATAAGGTTTTGTTGACATTTTGATGTTATAGTTATCTGCTTTCAACAAAAAGATCTTCTGAAAGATGATGCTAAGAGAAGTACGGTTGCCATGAATTTATTTTCTTTGAACTGTGCCACATCTATAAGTAACATGGATGTGACACCATCAGGCTTGGTGTAAATATGAATAAAATTATTATATTTGCATCACATCAAGATACTGTTATGTTTGCATATTATTGTAATTGTTGACCTAGCCCTTCCTTTTTCTTATAGTGTACAAATGTACTAAGTATGGAGAATACTGCAAACACTAATGACTATAGCTTGCTAAGTACACATTAAATATTCTTTATGCTAGCTCTGATTTTTTTTTCTATTTTTGGAAAATATTAATAAAATATTACTTAAAACATAAGGCAATGGAAATAATGAGTCATTGTTCTTACATGTTACATATGCACAGGATATGTCATGGGGCTTTCCTTTTGATGAAAAACAAAATTATTGTCAATTCAGTAGCCACATTATGCAAATTTAAAACTGGCTACTCATATGAGCTAAAGAGAAAAACTTAACAGGGATGTATGAAAGAATTTAAATGAAGAAATATGAACTTCTGCAGTGAATCTGCTGAAAAATACAGCACAAAATAGTGAAGACAGATAGTTCCCAAACTAGTGATAGGTGCAGCAAAACCACGATACGCATTGTTGGTCACCAGAAGATTTATGTTTCTACAAAAGTTGTAAAAATCCCCCCACCCCCCCACCCCCCATGACAGTTCATTAGCAATATGTAACTCAACCTTTCAGTACTAAAGTGAACTCATATCAACCTCAGCTTCATCTATAATATTTTTCACCCAAGCCTGATTTATACACTAGATACTTGTGACAATAGTAGAAACTTTCAGTATGCTTTTTAATGAGTGCTGAAAGAACTGTTCATTTGACAGTGCTTTACAACTCCATTTAAACAAAATGCAAGGATTGTTCTTGGCATTGTATAGCAGTGATGCATGCCTTCAATTACAGACACTGCTCTTGGGTGTGTAAATTAGAAGACCTGATTTCCAGCCATCGTCCCTTACTGCACATTTGTTCCTTTCATTTGCAGCCCTTCATTTAGCCTAATGTGACCCATTCATCTCTTGTCACATACTTCCCTCCTTCATAGGATTCAATGAACTTTAATTACACCAATTCTAGCAGGTAGCTGGTAGTCGTCTTACTTTGGGTGCCAATATATTCATCACCTTAATCCCCCAGTAAATACAGTATGCAGTAGGAAAGGCAACCTGTTATGTGGGAATATGCCCAGGTAGCACTGCAGTTTCTGTTACACTGTTGTATTATATTTCATATCTGTAGGTTCCAGTGCTAGTTGGCCCCTCCCATATCAGTCCCACTCCCCAGTGTGATGTGAACAGTCACCTCCAGGTGATGAATTCACACCCTATGGCCAGTCTTCCAAGCTGCTCAGGTAGTCCCTGAACATGGTCTGCTGCCACCAGATGGAGATGCTGTACTGCCACAGCTGCAGTCCAGCATGTGACATCCTAAATTACTTGGAAAGTTAACTGTGTCACAAGTAGGTGCAACTGTCCAATCCATACAGATCCCCACCTTCTGTAATGAACTGGATCATTCATGGAACAGTTCAAAGCTTTAAATAAATAAAGTAGAAACTGTGCTATAGCATGATGCAATGCCCAGGGACAATGTCATATTTATTTGTTCTGAATTTCTGAGTTTTGTTGTTTGTTGCATTTCATGTATAATTTGGGGCATAAGATGAAAGCATATAAACTAGTCTGAAAATCTCCAACCTATAATACACTTCATGCATTTTACTGCAAAATACAATATGATCAAGACTATGAGCACACAGAGAATGTAGTGAACTGTTCTTCCTCCAAACCCATCTATTCATATTCTTGAGTAAAAGTCAGTAAATGAAAAAGTAAATAGCTATGTTAGCATTTTATTGATTGTGCGGCCTTTAGTAAAGTAGGGGTTTTCTTTCTCACCTTCTCTATAAGCCCATAGCTGCATACTGACCCCTCTCTACACATCCTTTTTAATTGCTGCTTTCTTTTCATAAACTCTGTCCATTTCTGTCTCAGGCAGAATAGCATTTAGTCAATGCTGCGTCATATCCTCTACTTGCCTTACTCTGTCAACCACCACTTTAGTTATTGCTTTGCAACTGCCTCTTTTGTCCCAGCATTGTTTCTGTATTTACCATTTTTTTAATTCTTCTATGCATCTGACTACTAGTGATTACTGTGGCTATGCATCTTTTCGTGGCTCACCTCACATTTAGCATTATCCCTGTCTACCCATATTAGACAGGGTAGAAATGTACCACATTTACTAGAAAACCACACTACTGAGCAGAGTAAAAGAATAAAAATAATAATATTGGCATTACAGACAGAAAAATAACGGGCTAGCCCAATGGTGGAGGAGGCCATTGATTTCAGAATTCATGATGTACTGCTGAACTTGGTTTAGGACTGGTCTTGGCTCAAAAGGCATTTAACAATAAGGGAGCAACAGGACTGCACCAGTGAAAAGACATCCATCTCATTTGTCTCAGGAGGGAAAAAGAGTGTCACACGCTGCCCTTCTCACCATAGGTGAATTATCATTGCTCAGAGAAAGGACATAAGGTTGTTGCAAGTTTGCATATAGCACTGGTAACCATGCCACTGCTGAACACATGCTATCTCATCTAAATGCACACTTTGGTACTACTAGCTGTGGAAACATGAGTAACTTGTCACTTAGAAATGTAAGTAAAATCTTTCATAAAGTGATTTGAAATATTCTATACTAACTATAGCACTGAGTTCAGCCTTTATCATCCATATATTCTTTTCTACTATTTTCAATTAGGAATAATGTTCATGCATAGATAGATAAGTAGATATGTATATAAAGGATATAGCAAAGTCTAAACTCTGTGCTATGATCTTATGAATAACTAAGCAGAGGTGCACCATGACCATGCCCTTAACACTTTTATGTGTCCAAAAATCAAAATATTAGTTTTATATTCATGTGTTGCCTCATTTCCAACCAAACAACAAAGTGGCAGATGCTGCCTCACATTAAGTCCAGAGACTTTGGTGATATTCTGAGGTACTGTTTGACGAAGACTAAGTATAGCACCTGACGATCCACACATATTGTATAGGACTGAAAAAGATTCCCTACTGGCATTGTGGATGCATGTCCTGAGGCTATCTTCAGTCCTGACAGCTCAGAAGAGAGCATTTTGATGGGCTAGCCTGACAAAGAGAGGATGGATTAGAGGAAGGTCCTAGTGCAGCATTGTTTAATAACTCTTCATGGCAATAAGTATGGGGCACAGGGAGTTGACAAACTGATGTTCTACAATGGTAACTAGTAGTCAAGCATTGGCCTTGGATATATATGTCCTTCAGGATGGTTTATCAGCAAGACAGAAATCTTTGGGTTAGAGATATACAAAAGGAGCCATCTGTACAACAGAAGAGGCTGAATGCTGATACAGCTGCCATGCAGTACTTGTGTAGTAGTAGCAAGGCAGTGAGAGTGGCAAGGTCTACCAGAGGAGTTATAAAACAAACGCAACACAAATAAGGTAATACTATGGAGGAAAGAACAAGAAAATGGAGTAAAATTAGTCAACACCCCAGAGGTCCTTGTTCATAGGTTCATAGGTGTGTACTAGGCTAATGGCCCTGGAGTCTTTACAAGCCTAGACATAGAAGTGCCCTTGTAGTAGGATAGTTTCCAAACCAAATGGTAAAAAGGTCACACAGACATGCAATTCAGTAAAAAACCTACAAGAAAGATCCAGCCAAGATAGGACCTTCATTGTATAAATACTTAACCATCCTGAAGTGGCGGCCTATGGGATATATGCAAATGTCAGCTTTAAGGACATCTCTGTAATTTAGCAACATATCTTCTGAATATTCATGACCTTTTCACTTTAAGCTTCTTTATACGCATGAGCTTTTCACTTTATAAGTCTTTATGGTTAAAATCAGGCCAATAAAGTCAAACCCACTAGGCATAGTCATGCCATGTTTTGACCTTTTTCTGACCACTTCAGTACAGCAAAAGTGGAAAAAGCATGTCTGTAGCTAGTGGAATTTTGCTTTATTGGCCTGAATGTACCCATAAAGACTTAAAAAAAAAAACGTAAAGTGGCTATGGTATAGCAATTATTGAGAACTGCTTTTATGTATGGGATTGCAAAATAAATTCTATTTTTGCCAATGGATAGTGCACTGTATTTAATGCTGGACCACTATTTGCCTTGAAATCTTCACATATGTAGACATCTCCCTGATTTCCCATTCATCAGCAGTGACAGTATAGATTCAAACCATGGTGTATGGTATTGTTCTAGCTTCAATGAATTTTGGATCAACATTTGGTTCAATTTTTAACTTTTACTATTATGCCTTTTAATCTTCCTATACAATTAGTACATGCTTGCTTAGCTTCTGTGAAAAGAGGTGACAGTTTCTTATGTTAAGAATTAGTGTTCTTTAAAATACGTTTGTAGTTTGTTGATATCAGTTTTGTTTAAGTATTTTATCTCAGTTTAGATTACACATTCTTTCAAAGCAGCATCACAAGTGTTGATATATTCAACAGGTACACCCAGTTTAAAACGTAGCCCATGTTCACCCATTTAGCTATTCTGATTTCCTGACATGCTTGTGCTAAAACAATATTCATGCACTGACTTCTTCATGCATTAATTATGAAAAAATAATTGTAGTTTTTAAGCAACACTCAGTCTCATAAGATCTATTTATGCCTAAATAGCAGATTGTCCCCCCTTCCCCCTTGTTATATAAGTATCCAGATAACACTTAAAATATTTTTGCATACTTTGTATTCGATTTGCTTTCATAATCTGTGAATGTATTTGTTTTAAAATCTCAATTGCTCTTTTTGTTTAAGCAGCTACAATTCACTTATATGCTTTCATATGTATTTACATATGCTAATATGCAGAAATTGCTTTGTTTTGATTTTTATACCATTCATTAATTTCTCAAAATTCAGTTTGTGGCAGTTTCAACATTCAGTTTTTAAAGTTGTCCCTTTAATGCAGCAGTTATATATTGCCTAAGACTTGTTTGTTTATACTCATCTAAAACTTTTTATGCATTTCCTCAGTTATACTTATTAAATACAAATTCACTGCATAATGTTTCATTGTAATTGTGATGATATGAGGTATTACCAGCTATGCCAGGAGAAGTAGGACAGTGGATGTGTAATATATGCCAGTACTGCTAGCTGGAGTTTTGTAAAGAATTATATGTCATTTGTTTATCAAACTGATTTGTACAGATGCTTGTATTGAATAATGTATTTGTAAAGCTGCTTGTGTTAAAATGTATCAACAGTGTGTCCTGTTGGACAGAAAAATAAATACACTTGTATGTCAGACTGTACTGTAACTATTGAAATTAATATTGCAACAGATACTGGAAGAAAATATGTTAATCTCATTCCAGCTAACTTTGAAAAATAATGTGAAACTAAATTACTTAATTTAGGCCATAAAGATTGTATCTTACAGTTCTGATTGCAGTCAGATACAACATGTTTAGGGAAAACAATTACAAGGAAGCATTCTGAATTGTCTTTAGCAGTTAACTAATTGCTACTCTGGAGAGGTAGAAGTATGAAATTGTTTTACAACTTCCAGAAGCTGCAAAAGATCTCAGCAAAGCTCTCTGTATGTGTATTATTGACAGATATGTGCTAAATCCTGGCAGCTTCTAGTCAAGGGGGGTAATATGGGAACCAGAAGTCATATGACCAGATGTGTGTGATGTAATTCTGTAAGCCAGCTCTGTATGGATATTTTAATACCAGATGAGACTAAAGTCTCAGGGTAGTCTGTTTTTGAAACCTTAAAAAAAATGACCCCTCACCTACTTCATCTTGCCTTGCCCTAGTAAGTAACCAGGGAATAGTAATTCTTTAGATCAGTCAGGAAAATATAGTGAGATTAGTTAAGTACTGTTTTTCTGTATTTGTGTGAATCTATCCATCTATGTTATTTTTATATTTCCTGTGTTTGAAACTCTGGTGTTTATTGTAAACAGATATTTAGTATTTTCATGTTCTTTTATTATTTATTATTAAATATGTTTAAACTTTTCATTGTGGCTGGTCCTTTAGAGAATATTTTAACCTTTGAGAGTACTTATATCTATCTGAAGACTCTGTGGTCACTCCTGAAATCCTTACTGTATTGGTCAAACACTATCATTGGTATTAATATTAATTTCACTCAGTATAATTGGGTACCCTTGTAAAAGCCATAGAGTAGCTGGCTTTGATGGCAGTGTACCTACCTTATATTCTGGGCAGAAGGGAACATAGCTAGTAAATCTGTGCCAGCCTTTCCCGGGGGGGGGGGTTGTATGTGCAAATCTAACTTCCAAGAGTTTGTGAGTCAGCTGCTTGGAGCAGGGACATGAAGCACTGGTTTCACAGAGAGGGTACTGGAGGACTTGGCTTGGACACTTTGCTGAGGACTCAACTCTACAACTGTGCCAATGGGAAGTCTCACTGGAGCCCTGGAGAGACAGAGAGAGAAATCCAGACCCTGGACTAAGTGTGTTCCCTGTGTGCTCGTAAGGGATTTTGTGCTTGATGCAAGCAGCTGCATCTGGAAATACTGGGTGTGTCCATTTTTGTTACAAGTGAACATTCCTCTCCAGTGTCAGTGGTGAGGATTCAGGCTCCTTGATTACTGGCCCAGAGAGGGGACGTCAAAGTAATATCGGACTGTTAACAGTGCTTTTTAATTTCATTTCATTAAGTGACTTGAAAACATGCTTTGAAACTGTATTGTACAACCACCGAAGATAGCTGATTGCCCCAGAATTCCACTGCAGCAATCATTTGATAATGTAAAAATTCCCAAAAGTCATTTTTGTTGTCACTTTTAACCCCTTCAATGTTTTACTTATGCAATCCCTGAGTCTGCCATTTTGCTGCTTTACAGTACTCTTTCAATTTCTTTTATGTAACTTCTGCTGTGTTTGGAATGCAGATGGCTCTTGTGTGCATGGACCTGCCTCTTTGTCATTTGTTGTATAAAGGCCTACTTTACTCTCACAATAAAGCAGTTAATATATGGAGAGTTTAATGCATTTTTCAGTGACATTTGCTTTGGCACAACTGACATGCTGTATTGATGTACACATAATAAAAAGCAGTCCAGCATCAAAAGACACAGAAATTTATTTCTAAAAGCAAAGTTTTTGGGTAAGCCACCTTTCCTCAATGCTAATGATTAGTTTTTGACATTGGACTGTTTTTTTACTAGGATCCTGAATTTTCAGAGACCACTGTTTCAGCTTTTATCCTACATTGATGTATACATGCACATTCTAAGGATGTGTGAATATTGCGTGCACTACATTAACAAGAACATATCTTGCAAGCATGGACTCTGCTGTGCCTTCCCCCATAATCCTGTTTTTTTTTTTTTTTGCATTCATCAGCTGCTTGCTTTATGTTCTGATTTGTTCCCTCAAAATAGCTAAATACCTAAATGAGCCTCAATACTATATTATATTGCTATAGTGGTCTCGCTTGCTTGTTTCTCTGCTCCTCATCTGCCTTTCTTCCTTTTTATAGAGAAAACAAAAACTCAGCAAGACTACCACGGCTTCCAGTATGATAAAAGTTCCAGTTTAATAGATAGGACAAGCGCTTTCATGTAGACACCCTACACTTTATCAGATCCTTACAAAACTCATTAAAACATATCATTATATATAGTCTCAGTACAACATTTAATCATTTCATCAGAGATTGACTAATTAAATAATCACAAGTAATAAAACAATCAATTAATAAACAGTCAGTCACTAGATAAAAGCAAGCTACTTAAAGTGACGTGCATCCAATACTGGCTTGATACAGATACTACTATTCAAGCCAGGATAAATGTGTGCTTGCAACTTAAAAATCCATTTTAACTCCACACATTCTATAAAAGTATCATTATTGCCACCCCTCTTATTGGGTACAACAATTTGCAAAACTCTAAAACTAAAACTATGCAATGAAAACTCCACAATGTGCTTTCCTAGAGCATTGCCTAAATTCCCATGCTTGATGTCATACAAGTGGTGGCACACTCTGTCTCTAAGGTGCTTTGTGGTCTTACCTACATAGAAACAGGTACATCCATTACAAGTAGCCAAGTAGATAAGATTAGTAGTATTGCAAGTAGCTCGAAACCTGGGTTCAAACACAAACTGCTACACAGGATGGATAAACTTTTGGGTATGCGTCATACTGTTACACATCTTACATTTTTTACATGGATAAGTGCCAGGTTCACCCTCCATAGTCAAGTTACAGGTTCTATTCCCACATAGTAATTGTTTCAAGTTCTCATTATTCTTATATGTAAACTTGGGCATTTGTCCAACTAACTTCATCGTATCTCTATCTGCCATCAGGAAATGCCAATTCTTCTTCACAATCTCCTGCACCTTCCTATTATCTGTTACCTATTATTAACCGAATCCCATATTTCCCATCACCTTGTGTGTAGCCCTTCCTTGGAACAAAGCCCCTAGTTTGAGATCTAGCAGCTCCATTAATAACCTCATCCTTTACCATGGAGAAGTTTGGCTCCTTATAACCCCTATCTAAAAACAGTTGTTCAAGACGATCTACTTCACATTCTAAACTAGCTCTATCACTACAGATCCTTTTTATTCTATTCAGTTGACCTTTCATGATATTGGGGAAAACATGCCTTGGATGCATGCTACAATACTCAAGAAAATTTTTACGTCAACATTCTTTACGAAAAAGGCCTGTAGTTATTTTACCCTTCTTACCCTTATGTAGTCTCACATCTAAAAAATCCACCATTTCAAATGAATAAGAGGCTACAAACCTCAGAAAACTGGTGGTTGTTCCTATGTAGGTGATGAATTCCTCAAGTAGGGGTATCCCTCCATCCCACAACATAAAAACATCATCCACAAAATGCCTATAGAACTTAATGTGACTAAAAAAGTCATTATTAAACAGATGTTGTAACTCCCAGTAGTGTACCACCAGATTCGCATAGGAATTGGCACATGGGGTGCCCATCGTGACACCCCACTGCTGTAAATACATATGTCCTTCATACATCAATACATTGTTAGAGAGAATAAGATCCAGCAAAGTACAGAGTAGAATAACCTCATTATTACTGAAAGAACCATGTTCACTCAGTAATGCCCTTATGGTGTCTATGCCATAGGCATTGGGTATTGACGTAAACAAACTCTGTACATCCATTGTTACCATTAAAATATCCAGCATGTCATTATCCTCTCCATAGTGTTTCAAGTCATCAAGGAACTGCATACTATCCTTCAGGATGGTTGGAATACCTCTCACTAGAGGGGCCAACTTACCTTCCACAGAGATCGAAAGGTGTTCCGTGCACCATCCCCCTCCATCCACTATGGGTCTCATTGGGGGGGTTCTGCAGTGATTTATGAATCTTAGGCAGACCTTTAATACATGGTATCAATGGATTTTCCACTAGTAAAAAAGAATATAGACTTTCATCCAACTGCCTACACATCAGCAAGTCATAAAGTACATTATTCAGATTCTTCAGAATTTACAGTATTCAAACTCGCTCGACTTAATATATACATTCTCATCACTCAACATACTATACATTGCCATATCATAGTCACTTTTATCAAGGACAACCACCGCTCCTCCTTTATCAGCAGGTTTAATAGTTAAACTAGTGTTATTCCGAAGTGAATAAGGTGCTTGCGTCTGGGTGATGGTTAGATTATAAAATCCACCCCCATGTTTGTTAAACAGCATGTCATACATATCCTTTTCACATGCCATAATGAACGCTTCTACATGAAGCGGTATCATCGGAGTAGGTATCATCAGTGTAAAAGAGCTCTTTCTTTTGTAAGCCTTCCCACCCTCATGACATTCTCACACACCATCTTTAAAAAACAATTTCAAAGCAATATTTCATCCAAACAACCTCAAATCAGTCAATAACTCAGTTACATTGATATTAGAAGAAGGAACAAATGTCAAGCCCTTATTCAAAAGGGAAAGTTCTGCTTCATTGAGCTCATAGTCTGATAAATTCACCACCATGCCATTCAATACCTCTTTCTTCTGTTCGGGACAAAGTTTTCCTCGGAGTTCTTCCTTTTCTGTCTTCCCCTGCTCGCTGACCTCGATTTGTAATGGGGTTCTCGTTGTTTCACAGGTAGGGGGTAAAAAACGATCAAGGGTGCCTGGGTGAAGCAATTTCGGTCTCGCTCCAAAAGACCCTGTAGACAATGCTTGTTGGTTAGGCGGGGGGGGGGGGGTCGAGTAAACCTCTATACACACTGCAGGTGTGTGGGCCAATGTAGATCCTACTCCCATAGTCTGTGTGTCTATTGGCAGAATGCCAACCTGATCGAACCGTTGTGATGCATTAGAAACAGAAGGTTCAGCGTTTAAGGTGGTCAGTACTTGCTCAGAATGCATAGATGCCTGCGTAGAGTCCCTTTGCCAAGTGAACACATTTCCTGAAGCAAAATCATTAAAGTCTCTTTGGAGCTTACGTTGCTTCGTTTGCTGCAGTTTCTTCTCATATAATGAAATGTTCATATATAGATTGTTCAACGCATTATCATATTGTTCCACCTTAAATCTATCCAGCATAATGTTGTGTGTTCGTTGTATTTCCTCCACCAACTGTGTTTCAATGGGACGGAAATAGTCAATAATCAACTTCATATACTGGTAGCTTAGATCAAGATTAAGCTGTTGCCACTGTTTAAGCATCAATGGATGTGTATCCCCATATGAAGGCATACACAACACCCTCATGCCTCTTGGAATCACTCGAAAATGCAGGTATGCTTCTAGATGTTGCCTCTGCCAAGCATAACGCTTGAGCTTATACATATCATTCTCTAAGTCACGTAACATCACAGAAAACTGCTGATAATTCTCAGTTCTGTTCGATATATTACCTTCAGTTCTCCCATCAAAAATCATGGTAAGCAAAGGATTCTCATTTTGTGACAGTACTCTTTCCCATGTCAACCGCTCCCGATCTCCAGGCAAGGCAGAATTCCCTTCCAGTGGAGCAGTATCAGCCATGTGGAGGTGTAGTTGTAACACAACCAAAATAGCAAACAAAAACACCACTACCACCCAAAGATCTTGTTGAATAAAATGTGAACAAAGAAAACAAAACCTCAGCAAGACCACCAAGGCTTCCAGTATGATAAAAGTTCCAGTTTAATAGATAGGACAAGTGCTTTCGCGTAGACACCCTACACTTCATCAGATCTTTACAAAACTCATTAAAACACATCATTGTTTCTCTGCTCCTCATCTGCCTTTCTTCATTTTTATAAAAAAAAAAAGAGTCATATTCAAACTCATTCATTGTTTTCAAAAAAAAGACACATTTAGACTCATTCATTGTTTTCTTCTCGAACTCTACACAGCTTGCCCACTTCCTGCCCTGTTCTTCCCTATCCAGGAATTATAAGTGTATTAATCCATTTTTTTTCAGTTGTTGTTTTGGTTTCTTCCCCCTTTCCTTTTCATTCTTCCTTCCTCCTTTATTTCCCATGCAGAGCATTGCGTTACAAGAGACACCACATGTACACGCAATATGCCACACAAATTTTTTTTCCGCTGCTTCAGGTAATACTTTCCTGTGTATCTTCCTCCTCCTAGACAGGGGGCAGTGTAGCTCTTGCATCAATTTTGGTCTTTCACTCCCTGTGTATCCCTTTTCCAATTTGCTGACTGTTAACTCCTAAGAAGAACTCACTCAGTGTTACTCGTTTGCATGTTATTGTATGAATTTAGGATTTTATTTGGAATGAGCTGGCACCTTCTGTAAGCCCGTTATTGTGTATGTACATTTAAAAATTCTGTCAGTCATTGTTTTCTTCTTGACTACTGCAAACTGGCACAGTCCAATGGAGTATACCTGTTTTTCAAATTGCACAAACCATTTACTGCATTAGCAGCCCTACATTCTGTTGTTGGGAGGAGCTTACTAGTTATTTTCTTGACATCACTAATGCCAAAGAGAACTTAAAATCCGCCAAAGGTCTGTATAGCATTTGTTTATGGAAAGCTGAGCAGTGTAGGCTGATATTGCACATTAAAGCGCCCTAATCATGTTCCCCCAACCACGTGCTCTCTGTTCAGGTATAAATGCTATTAGCTCAGTGTATCTTCTTACATTTTGCCAGGTTGCTTACAAGCAGCATTATATTTATTACCTCCTGCATTATTTAAAGTATTGCCAAGTCTATCGGTAGACTATATTGTCAGCTATGTTTCTTCTTATTGGCAGCTGTGCTGTTAAGAAACCTGTCCATTAGGAAATGGACCAAGAGATTCAACTCTCCTCCCAGACTCTCCATTTCACATTGACCAGCAGCCAAGTGGTCAGATACCAGATACCAGACGATTGCTTTCTGAATGTTAGGTCATTTATACCAAGCAAAGCCTGCCACATACAGCAACAGCAGATGGTGTAATTTATAGCCAAGTAGAATATTTAAAGAGACAGTACTGACTATGTTGTTAAATCTGTTTTTCCCAAGCTGAGTAGAATAAATAAAAATAATCAGGTGCTTGTCTCTTGTTTTTAATGTTATGATTCCTCCAGTGTTGTGTCTATTACAGATGACTGCATCTGAATTTCTTGTGAAAAAAAAATACTTATGTTTGTACTGCTTAGATGTAACACGCAAAAGTACACCAAAGAGACTTGTGTTACAAAATGAGTGCAAAGGTGCAAAGGAGGGAATGACAACAAACAAAGCATCTAATGTTTTCACTATTTGCTTGATTTGTTAGTGTTTGTATTGCTTTAAAAAAGAGCTAACTGTCAACAGCACAAGGGTAAAGATGCTGCTTTTAGGTACAGCTTGCAGCAACATATGACATCCTTGAAAGTATGGAGGACATCAGTGTAGCTTAGCAACAACTGCTTAATATGGCATCAGTGGTTCTGTCCTTTTTCTTCTCTTTCATTACTGGGTAGTTGCATAAAAAAATATTTTGTGTCTTTCTTGGTTGCCCCTTGGACAAAGCCTTGCTTCCCTGCTTGGTTAGAGCAAACATTTCAAAATGGTAACATAACAAATAATAATAATAAAGAACAGCAAATATAGACAAAGAATAAGTTGAAAATGACAGAATTGTCATGCCCCCTGGTTTAAATAATTTAGCAATGTAACAGGAATGTGTAGTCTTAATTCTTGATTTGCTTATACAAGAAATGGCAGCAGCAGTTCACATAACTCAGTCTGAATAGCGGACCACCTACACTTGTCTTAGACTGCCCTCCCTCATTCATTTTTAGGCTAACATGTCATCTCATATGCATAATACAGAATATCTGCCATTTGTAGAGATAAAAGGCAAGATTCCATTGTTAGCGTTAAAAATCCGAGTAGAAATGCATATTTTTTGCATTGTACATTTTAACTTTTCTGTGCTCATAAAATACTTCCCAACTATTTCAATTACTTTTATTGCCACCTTATATTAATATAGTCTTAGGCTTGATCACATCTCTATCACACCTACTGCTGGTGACAGTGGGCGAGTGTGCAGAGGCACCTGGTAGAACTTGGTACGGTACTTACATATTATTGCAACCTGGTTCCAAATGTGTCAGTGTGCCGACCTAAACAAATGCTCTCTCGAGGCAAACCCTAGATGCTGGCTTTCACCAGCGGCCTCAAGGAAGCACCACAAGTTTAAAAAAAAGATAACACCATCCTTCAGACTTCGAAACAGAAGAAAACAGAAAACAAATCCTTTCGCAAGACAAGTGACACAACTGCAAGTAAACAGCTAGCAACCCAATCACAAACACACAACAAATCACCCATCCATCACCACAAAAAAAGCAGCAGCATCCAAAAAAAAAAAAGAAAGAAAACAGTCCACGATCCCCTCAAGTCAACCAAGCAACTTGGAAAAGTAACAACTACATCATAACTATGGGAAATCCGAATCACTAATGTCTTAGAAGCAACGCATCAGTGCAAGCAAAATAGAATATTATAAACATTTCATCTCAACCCAATAAATTGCACTGTGCTGACCTAACCTCATACCTTTTTCTTCTTCACAAATGTGTCTAAATGAGCATAACAAGGAAGTACAAAAGTAACAGTGAGCACTAATCCCATGGGTACTAATCCCATGAGTACTAATCAAATGTATTCATTTCCACTCGCTGTTTTACCAAGGCAAGGTTTTCAAACAATTTAAGAACATTAAGGATGGCACTTTAGATGACATGAAAGTAATACATACTTTTTTATTTAAAAAAGTTATTACATTAATATATAGTTTTCCTCCTTATTACAAAATAAAAGTTACAAAGTCTGGGGCATCTACTGCTTGGCTCATGAGAGTATTTCTTTAGGTCGGCACAGTGCGGTTTATTGGTTTCAGATGAGATGAACCATTTTAACATCTGGAACCTGCTGGCGATAATACCCAAGTATCCTTGGTATGACTGCAGCTCTCTCCACTGACTGGCTACTGGTTCACTCAGTGTATCTCTCCTACCCATTTGCAGTGGCAAGAAATGTCCACTAAATCTCATAATGCCCTGAGGCAGTTATGTCAGTTAAGACTGTGAGTTATGGTAGGGTGACATTACATTGCTATAGATCTCCACATCAGTAACCCATGCATCCTGTCTGGAGCACAACAGACTCAGACCACTCATTCAATGTATATTGTAAACTAGCTCAGACTGTTTCTGCCTCTTCTTCCATTCTGTAGCAGTCACAGATTTTTTGTCAGTCACCAAAGTTGTGGATTGGGGCAAGGCAGTTTGTACAGCCTACCTCGATCTGGCCAAGGCCTTTCATACCATTCCACACTCAGGAATTATTGATAAACTCACTAAAGTAGGCTATATCACTAGGTGGGTTGCAAATTGGCTCACAGATAGAACCCACAGCATGAAAGTAGTGGACTCCAAGTCAGACTGCCGACCAGTCACGAGTGGAGTCCCACAGGGATCGGTCCTGGGTCCTCTCCTGTTTGGAATTTACTTCTCAGAAGTCCAGACCAACATGGAGGGACTCTGGCTGACCAAGTTAGCAGACAACTGCAAGCTGGGAGCCATATTTAACTCCCCAAGTGATGTAGACATCCTACAGAAAGGCCTCACTGAGACCAATGACTGATGTCGAAACCATGGCCCTAAGCTTAATGCCAAAAAATGTGTCATCATCCCCTTTGGGAAAAACTCAGTTTCCACTAATTACCACATTGATGGGAGTCCACTGAACACTGAAGGCGTTATAAGAGATCTGGGGACACAGGTTGACAGCAACCTCTCCTTTGACCACCACATTGCGACTGTGGTCAGAAAGTCCTTCTATGTGGCACATCTCATTACCAAGGGTTTTGCAACTAGGAAGAAAGAGGTCATCATCTCTCTCTGCTCTTCCCTCATTAGGCCAGTCATCGTGTATAATGCCCCATTTGGTATCTACCTCACTAGATACATGCAACAGCTGGAAAGGCCACAACAGTACCTCACAGAGAGGATCCTAGGCCTAAACACATGTCGTACATGGACAGACTCAAAAAACTGCAGCTATTCTCCATCTCATATCGTCTACTAAGAGGCGATCTCTGCTTGACTTATGAAGCCATGTCTGATCCAGCTCTGTTAAAAATGCTACATCTAAAGAAATCCCAATCCCTCCACACCACACTCTCCAGAGACCTCAACCTCATTACCACAATCAACAGAACATGCTGGAGGCACAGGTTCATAACTCAGTGACTGTCCATGCTCTGGAATAGATTTCCCATACGTCAAGCAGAGCACCTCACTGGCCCTCTTCAAGACAAGTCTTGATGAGTGGATGGGAAATAGAAAGTTGACCCCGGGGATCACGCCAGTGGCTCTACTTGATAGAGGCACTGGGAACTAACGTCGGGTGACACGATGCCAGGCACTTCTATGGGCTAGGCTTGTAAAGGCTCCATTGCCATTAGCCTAGTACACCTATGAACCTATGATGGACGCTGGAACACTCCGGTACAATTGCTACTGTACCCATTTTCCAACTGCGTCACTGGATTCTAGGTTCAGCTCCATTATAGCTTGCCTCTCCAATAAATGCATACCTGTCCAGCTTATTTAAATTTGTTATTGCAATGTCCCTTCCTTCTACTTGAATGTCCCATGACATTTTTAGCAGGCCATTTCCACTTTGGGTGATGAAGCATGATTTCTGGGATTATTGCTTCTGTGTCACTGACACTGTTTGTCTGAACTGTATCCCTCCTTTCAGCTTCTCAGGTTTTACTTTTCTGACTTCATCAGAAGCATCATCAGTCTGTGCTACAATCTTCACCCCAACATAACCATGAAGTCTTTTTTTGTTGTTACTTAACAGCCTGTGACCATTTTGCAATGCTCACAACTTTTGCAATGTCAGATTATTATCCAGCTGTATTATTTATGGCAGTACAGCAACCCTTATTCCAAACAATAACTTGTCATGGGCCAGCTCATTACAATGTGTGGTTGTAATTGGAATTCTCAGCCAGTATGTACCAGGCACTAATAACAGGAAACTGTTCCTATGGATAGCTGTACTTTCTACTAGAATCTTAACATCTCATAAATCACACTCTTTTTTAGAAAGAGAAACATTGCATTCATATCTTTCACAGCCTTTTATTTCTCCCTTTCAAAGTCATTTCAGTTCTGCCATATCAGCATGTCATTTGTTTTATCTGCCTTGCAGTAAAGCAATGTGTCATGCATGCAGATTGTTTGGAGAGTAAATATTTCAAACCTTTTCATTCACTTTTTTCATTCTTATTATTTTGTAAAATAGAACACTTCCAGTAATTCCATACTGAATCTGGTGCTCAGTGATGGGCTGGCATGTGGCTGTGGCAACTGCCCACCCAGCCTTGCTAGGTTCCACTTCATGACACTGTCTTTTTTTTTCTCTTTGACTAACTCCTGCAGCTTCTTGGTGAAAATATTCTGGCAATATATGTTCTCTTTTTCACTTTCCTGATTATAGCACTTTAGTACATGTCATATCTCATGGATAAAATGAGTCAACTCTAACAAAAAGTATGTAGCCCTTATTTGCTTCTTATGTAATGCAAGGGGCATCTGTAACAATGCACATTAGCTTTATTTATTTATGTATGTATCTTTATCTATCTATCTATCTATCTATCTATCTATCTATCTATCTATCTATCTGTCAGCTCAGACTGAACAACAACCTACTCAAGTCTGGCCCAAGAGTGCATCTCCCTCATTTGGTATTAGGCTAGTACATCATCTTATCAACATATTTTGACACTTGTTTTGATCACAAGTAAGTACAATGAAATGGCAAAAATATATTTTCTGCCTTTTCCTTTGCCTTCTTCTGAAGACAATCAGAAATAAAAATTGTTGTAAAATGTGTCTGGCGAGAAATGTGTTGATGTTTTTTAAAATAATAATTTATATATTATTTTGTTTGACATGTTACAGGTTTAATTATGAGTAGATGCATATTTATTTTTGACATCATCTGTAATTAAAATCCATTCTACAAACTCCAAGAAGATATAATGCTATTGTCCCAAGTACTTTAAATCATTAAATGGAAGCAGTAGGCAATGTGTGATACTTGCTAACAACAGGTATTCCTCTAGTCTCTCATCATAATACAACCACTACATTTTCATGCCATTTTTCTTGCCTTGCACTGCACTCTTTCTGCCTGCCTAATCTTATTCCAAGTATATTAGTGTCAGAGCTACATGTAGGCCTGCAGAATCGGCCTTACCTGTGTCCTAAACAGTGCTGGATAATTGCTTCAGTATTTGTGGAATCCATTCCTCTAAGTACAGATTCTAGAACACTGTCGGCCTTAAATTCTTTCCTTTCACACTGCTTCCATGATTCATAACTGTGGTTATTATAATTCCCAAATCCTTTTTGTTCGTTTTCATGGCTAAGGTTAGAGCTCCTGGTAACTGGATTTCTCCCTGGATACCAGCAAAAGAGGTGCATAGATTGTGTAATTCCAATAAAGAATTTTCAGACTTTGATAACAATAGACAATATAGATTTGATATAGTTCTCATTCTGTTCAGTACATTGTTAATTAGCTAATAAATGTTATTGTTTTAATTGATTCCTGAAATTTGTTGCCTGTTTAATTATTCTTTGAGTGTGTTTATAAAAGGTCCTCATTTTTTGTCTCTGTTAACTAAAGAAGGTCTGCTATTTCCTGAGGTGCTAGATGGGGAAAAAGTTTATTACGCCTTGTTTCTTATCTTTAATGTTATTATTATTATTATCATTAGTATATCCTTGCATTGCTTTGCATTTTTTACAGTAGTTTATAACTGCCACTTGTGTCCACCCTACAAGCTGCCAGTAACACTTCTCATTATGGACTCGCTCATCTGTCTTTTAGCATCACATCAGTCTTGGGAGATTAGTGAAGGGCCGCCTCTTGTGGCATCTGAGACAAATATGCTAAATGACACCATTTCTAGTACTGTGTCTTAATGCTTAATGATTAATAATATTCTTATAGGAAATATCCCCAGTGCTGATACCCTGTGTTCTGATAATCACCCTGTTTTCTACTTCACCACATTGTGCATTATACTCTTGAATTTCTTCACTGCACTTTTGATGAAGTACTGTGTCCAAGGTTTTATTCAAGTCCATATGTACTTCATCCATATGGGTTCCTCCTGCCTATCTCTGTGGTAACCCAGTCATAGAACTGAGTAAGGGAAGACTGAGAAAGTCCTTCCTGTGTGAAACCATGTCGTCTGTCATCTATAAGAAAACTAACATTCAGGAACTCCACCAGCCTGCTGTGTAGAATGCATTCCACCTTCCTTCCCAACAGTGAAAATTAGACTAACCGGCCTGTAGTTGCCTGCTTACTTCCTATACCAATATTTGTACAAAGGGACTAACAGCACCTACCTTTACTATCACAGTGCTTTAAACCTGTGTCTTCAAACTGCATGCTCATATACTTATTTATTCATTGCAGTCCTTCTGTTAACAAGGAAGATATGCTTATAGGATATGTCAGGGGGAGAAGAACTCCAAACACTGAAAACTATACACGATACAGTAAACTATGTTACATTATAAAGCCAAATACTAAAAGTTAGAAAAAACATAACCAGCAGCAACAATATCAAACAGAATATTCACTGAGCTATTAAATAATCATAACAAACAGGTTGGGTTCCAGATTGTAAGACCATTTTTGGACAGAAAACATGAAACATGGAGGTAAGCCACACCAAGGCATAGAAGGATAAAGCACAAACTATAGCCTGTAACCTGAGTTTGTGTGTGTGTCTGATGTACAGCAGGAGAAGGATGTAGAGTTCTGTCATGATTAAATGGGACCCTAGGGAGAGTAATGCATCAGGGCCCCCTGCACCCCCCACAGCCATTCCGGTGTCCCATTCCTCCCCAGTTACCATAAACACTATTTAAACCTGTCAGTCTGCATATTATTTTCTTCTTTACTTCTACAATGATTACAGATATTTGGATTTAATTTAAAACTGTTATTTCAAATTTTGTAGAACAAACACTGTTGAGCATTTGCTAAACAAAATAATACAGTCTCACAATAAAAACAAACTTATTATTAACAGTAAACTCCTCTGCCCTTGAAACTCACATTGATTGAAATGTCATTCAAACCCACACTCAAAGAAAATGCATCTGGCCAGTGGCGGATTGAGTTTACCTTTGGGCTGTTTACAAAGCATAGGGGCCCTGCACACGTGTATGTACTCTTTAATTCGTCTTCCTGATTGTATTAAATTATATTCCTTGTATAATACAACACCACTTGTTAGAGTATGTTTTAAATTTGTAGTAATGTACGTCTTTCCAGTAGGCAGTGAAAAAAATGAATGAACAAATAATAACAAAACTGCCCATTTCAGAATATTTCAAGCATAAAACGCCCCCTCAAACTTCTGTCATTTCAATCTGTCAGTATCAGTCAATATGCATAATCTCTGCAGAAGTAACACATATAATTCCACATTAAATAGATCTATAAGCCCTTGAAGAATAAATTGCCTATGTTGCATTACAAAAACAAAAAAATTGGTAATCTGCTAATATTGCAATAGGGAATGGATGGCAAACTGACAACAGGTTCACAGTTACAAAGCATCTCATCCAAAGGAGAGCATACTTAAGACTACAGCAACCCACCCTTAATGTACAACACAGTATCAGCAATCCATCTATATGTTGTGGGAGTAGAACCCACAGATTTCTGCATCAAAAGCAAGTATGCCACCTGTTGTGCTACTAACACTGCTTCAAATTCTGTAGCACAAACAGTAATGACCATTTGCTAAACAAAACTGTTGCACATTGAAAACAGACACCATAAACAGCAGTAAACTTATCTTCCCCTGAGGCTCACAATTTCTTGAAAATGGGCTGAAACTCACAATCCCTTGAAAATGCACTGAAACTAATAGTCTGGTAGTTTGGTGCAAAGGACATCACAAATACCTTTGGCTGCAACCTTATGCTACAGATGGATACCTTCATCTCCTCAAAAGTCATGAGAATGGGCCACACTAATGCATAGGCCAGCAGGAGAGCCTGGTAGATCCAACAGATGAAAAGAGACACCAGTGGCAGTCAGTGGTCAGTTGCAGAGGAGAAAAATTACTGCAAAAGAAAAGAAAACATGAAAATTACAAGGTGCTATAAGCAGTAAATGCCATGGCCCATTGTGCAGAGGGATAAAGCCCTTACTACACAAGACGGACCAGGCAGGGGGAGGGTGGGAATGTGGGTCTAATACTGGCGTCTCCATCTAGCAGAGGGAAACTGCCTAGGCCTGGCAAGCTCTATACTGCAAGTGGTACACTGTTTGGTTGCGGTCAAAATCATGCATTCATACACCTCCCAAAGGCAACAATTCCGCAGCTCAGAAGACTGCTGCAGGGTGGAGAGGGTCTTGGCATACGCTACAACAGTAGTAGGATGCTGCAACAGTGTCCTTGAGGTGCTCACCTACCATGGACGTGGTTCGGTTTGATTCTGAAAGAGGCTAAGGCAGGTCCAGTAGACCCACTGAATTAGGACACAGGAGCTGGAGGCAGTTGATATTCAATTGCAAGGGTTAAGGGGAGAAATATAACAGTAAAATTATTTGTAAGTACAAAGGGTTGATCAATATTAGACTGACAATTTGGAAATTAATTTTTGTGTGTGTGTGTGTGTGTGTGTGTGTGTGTGTGTGTGTGTGTGTGTGTGTGTGTGTGTGTGTGTGTGTGTGTGTATCTGCCTGTCTGTCTTTCTTGCTTTCACTAATATATTAATTTAAAATGGCATTCTATTGTTTTTGTATTGATTTCTTTGATATATTTAAAGCTTTTTGCACTGTCCTTCTCCAGTATTTCTTCACGTCTATAGATGTTAAATTTTGTTTCTAGTCTCTTACTTTAAGTGATGTCTGATGCATACTGTGACCATCTTTAGTTTGCATATGTATTGCAGACTTTTGCAGTATATTTTACATTTACACATATGGGTAAAATCACTCACAAGCAGGTTGCAACCTTACTACAAGACTTATTCAATCATGGCAGCCAAGCTATCACCCATCTAGATAGAATCTCAGCTGATAAATCATCTTATTAGAATTTGAACAATATTTCCAGGATGAAACAATTCCATCCTCAGGCCTTATCACGGTTATTTTTACCCTGGTACCTTCTCCTGTCACATACTGTAATGTATTTTACCTCTTATTTAGCAGTGGCAGCCATGCTTGTCTGCAGCAGGTGCAAACCAGTAATTATTGATCCTCATTCAATCCATATTACTCATGCATGGATGGCTCTGCACTGGCTACACATAGATGGGATGTCACGTTTTAAAGAACTTAATTTTAACCTATTGGCACATTAGGCCATACAAGGCCTGGGTTCTGTCTATTGGCAAAAGCTTGCATATTGTTGTAAGGCAGCTCATATCATCAGATGAAGAGTTTCTGGTTGCCATCAGGACTTGGGTTGTGGGGATGTAACTTTGTAGGTTTACAGAGTGTCAGTCAAGAGTTTGTTTCAATACCAGTGGCCTTTGATTATGAAATAATAAGCGGCAATGTTATTTAAAGTCTTTTAACCATTAAAATACTAAATAGTATACTTGAAAAGGGCTCTTTAAATTAAAAATAATATTGAGCTTACTTCATAGTTGGTTATCTATCACATTTAAAAGGAAAAATAGCCGAACATTGGAAAAATAACAAAAAGGAGTTCAAAAATAATGTGCTAGCCAGAAAGATGTTTCTGGAAAAATTTCTGTGGACCTCTTAGAAGTCCAGCAGTAATTCATGTCTGCTCCACCCTAATATCAACTAATCCTCCTACTTCATGCTATCACATTCTGTGTTATTATTCTCAAATCATCATTCAGTGCCATCATGTTAATACATTTTCTGTTCCATTTCTGCAAGCTCACTGTTAACATTCACTAATTTCCTTACGCCATGTCATTATAATTCACCTTAATACACACTAATTCCCCTGTTCCATTCCATCATGTTCCCTATTAATATCTATTCATTTCCTCACTCT
The DNA here is from genome assembly GCF_019279795.1 of Protopterus annectens. Taxonomy (NCBI): domain Eukaryota; kingdom Metazoa; phylum Chordata; order Ceratodontiformes; family Protopteridae; genus Protopterus; species Protopterus annectens. The sequence goes on along the minus strand of NC_056732.1, from coordinate 1,025,408,546 downwards.
CAGCCATCATAATCAGTGTTAATGGGTCCCTATTAGTTCAGTGAAAATTCAGTTCAGCGAACAGGATTTTCAGTTTACTTACATTGAACTGTGCACACTGAGATCACAGTACAGTGAAGATCAGGAAATTTGCCCTTTCCTCACTGTAGTGCGATCTCAGAGTTGGTATATATAATTAGCATGGGGTGTGTGGGGTGTAGCCCTCAACATGAGCGGAATTCGATGAACAGTATTTCAGATGAAATGCCATTCGTTGAAGTGACTTTCACTGAATTAATATAGACCCTATTTTAATATCTATTAATTCCTCTGCCTCATTTCATCACATTCCCTGTTAACATCAACTAATTTCCTTTGCTCTACCCCATCATGAACCAGGTTAATACATATTAACCCCCTTGTTTCTTTCCCTTATATTCTTTGTTAGCATTCATTAGTCCCCTTACTCCATCCATCCATCATGATCCATGTTAGGAGCAGACAATTTCCCTATTTCATTCTATCATAATCCCTTTTTAGCATCCACTAATTCCCCTGCTACATGCTGTCAGGATCCATGACAGTAATTAGTAATTCCTCTTTTTTCACTTGATTCTTATTAATACCCCTCATTCCCCTGTTCCATTCCATAAATTTCCCACTTAGTGTCCACTAATTTCCACAGCTACAAGCCATCAAGATCCATGTTAATAACCACTAGTTGCCCTATTCCAGGCTATCATAATACATATTAATATCCAACAATTTCCCTGATGCATTCTGTCATGTTCCACGTTAATAACCAGTAATTCCTCTGTTCCATTTCATTATGTTCTCTGTTAACATCACCAATTTCCCTACTATATGCCATCATGATCCCTGTTAATAACCACTGATTAACTGTTCTATCTGATCATGTTCATTGTTAATAACCACTAATTCCCCTCTTCCATTCCATCATGATACATGTTCATACCCAGAAATTCCTCTGTTCCATTCCATCATGAGGTAGGTTCATAGCCATAAATTCCCCTTTTCCATTCTGTGTTCCCTGTTAGCACCAATTAGCTCTCTTGCTACATACCATCATGATCCATGATCCATATTAATAACTGATAATTCCCTGTTCAATTGCACCATGTTCCCTGTTAAAAGCCACTAATTTCCCCTGCTTCAGCCGTCATATGTGTTAATACCCACAAATTTCTCTGTTTCATTCCATCAGGATCAATGTTAAAAATTGCTCATTCTAGTCTTCCTGTAATTCTATCATATTCCCTGTTAGCATCAATAATTTTCCCTTCCACATACCATTGTGATCCCTGTTAATAACCACTAGATCCCTTGTTCCATTCTATAATAGTTAATGTTATGAACCACTAATTCCACTGCTCCATTCCAATCACAATATGTGTTAATAACCATTAGATGTTCATCGTGTTACACTGCTGCAGTCATTACACTTGGGTTATCCTGCCGTCAGGTGGTCCCGCAGTTGGCCAGAGTTCCAAAGTCTTGGTCCGGCGTCAGTTGCTGTCGCTTCTTTCCTGACATCAGTGCGCCAGGGGTATATAAGATGCATCCGATGCCATTTTCTTCAGTCTTTCTTGCTGTGTGGTGCCCAAAGCAGAAGCAGTTCTTAAGTGCCAGTCGGCCGACTCCTGAGATTTTCGAAGTCGAATTTCAGATCCAAAGTCATCAATAAAGCCAAGTACCCCATTGGGGAAACTTTTTTCTTGCCTCAGATTGATGTCAGTAAAAGTTAATAATTGTATTTCTTGTGGAAAGCAAATACCTCATAAGGACTTCCGCTCTCACTGTATTCCATGATCACGACGTCACTAGTTGTCGGTTTTGTGCTAGATTTAACAAACGCACTATAAAAAGACGTTTTTATTTTGCTTTGCACTACTTTGGCCGAAGGTTCAATTATATTATGCCGTCGGATCAACCGATGACCGCGATACCGAAAAAACACAAGGACAAGGATAAAGACAGGCATCCGAAGTCCAAAACCGACGACAAAACCTCTTCTAGGCCAGTCGCCGGTTCACCGGTTCTCAGTGAGGTGCTTTTGCAGCCCCTGACACCTGCTACCTCGGAGCCACAGGCTGCCTCCGACTCCCACGTGGAGACAACTAGGCCTCTGGAAACTCAAGGTATCGGGCCTATGGAAACTAATCCCTCAGATGGGTCTGGAGCCGCTGAGCAGGCATTGGCTTCTGAGGGTGTTTTCAGACCTTCACAACTTACCATTAAAACAACAGCCAAGACAAAAGTACCATTAAAGACAAAGAAACAAGTACAGCATTCTCCTGGACAGTCCTCCATGCCTAAGAAACAGATGCTTAAAATGGCCGAAGACCTCAGGGGTTCCCATCCCCCTCCTGAGAAAAGGCCTAGGCAAGATACAGACTATGATTCCTCTGATCAGGTTTCCATTTCCTCTGATTCCTCTTCAGACCAGGGATACTCTCTACCCCCCTATGGGGACTCTGATGCTGAAGAATCTATCCCTTCAGCCTCTCCTCCTAAGGATTATTCTTTTGGGGAAACTTTACATACCATGAGGGAGCATTTCCATTGGGAAAGTCAGGATTACTCAGAATCCAAGAAAAGGCTCAGGGATTTCCTTTTATTGCCTCAGAACAGGCCCCTGGCTATTCTGCCTGTGCTAGATATTGTGGATGATGTGTTCTCTGAATCCAGCCCCCTGCACCAGCCAAGCCAGATAGGTACTACAGAGTCCCTGACTCTCACAAGTTTCTTTATAAAAACCCTTCTGCTGATCCAGAAACTATTTCCCAGGGTCCAAAAGTGGTTAAGGCTTCCATTGCAAAAAATCCAGTACCCTCTGACAGAGATTCCAGAGCTTTGGATAGATGGGGGAAGAAAGTATACACTTCTGCAACTTTAGCAGTAAGAGCTCTAAATTGCCAGTTTCACATGCTTAAGTACCAACAATATTTAATGGCTCAGTTAAAACAGAAAATGCGTGCAAGCTCAGAAGCTCCTGATTGTAAAAAAATGCAGGATTTATTGCATGCAGTTGAACAGGTGGGAAAACATACTCTGCAATGTGGTTTTAATTCTTTAGAGGCCTCTTGTAGAGCCGCAGTTACAGGTTCTGTGATTCAAAGGCATGCTTGGTTAAAAGAACAGAGTTTACCTGATCATGTTAAGGCAAAATTATTGGATGCCCCTTTACAGCATGACACCTTGTTTGGTGTTAAGGCAGAAGAGGTGTTAAAGAAAATGGATGATAAAGCTAAATCTATGCACACAGTCAAGGATTTCTTACAGGTGCAGCCACCTCGATTTAGCAGAAATTGGCCAACAAAAAATTGGTCCTTTCCAGTGTCAGACAGGCCACAGAGAGGCAGATACAGATGCCCAAGAGGCAGATCTCAACCCCAAGGCTCAAACAGACAACGACAGTGGGGCTCCTCAAGCCCAAAAGGAGGTGAGGACAAGTCTCAACCTTAAAGGAAACAGTCAAAAATGACTTTCCCCTTCGTACGCCAAGCACTTCCCTTTTGGAAGCCCCCTTGGGGGGAAAACTAGCACTTTTTTCTCAAAACTGGCAAACAATCACCCAAGACAAATGGGTTCTGAATATTGTGTCTCAAGGTTACAGGTTCCACTTTCATACTTTACCAAGGCTAAAAAGAATGCCAGACCTGCCACAAAATCAATGGGCAGAGGCACAAAAACAAATTTCAGCCATCATGGACATGAGAGCTATTCAAAAAGTACCACAACAGGAACAAGGACAAGGATTTTACTCAAGACTCTTCCTGGTCCCCAGAAAGGACAAGGCCTGGAGGCCCATACTAGACCTTTCAATTCTAAATACTTACCTAGATATTCCAAAATTCAAAATGTTGACATTACAGCAGCTTCTATCCATGCTGGGCAAGAACGCTTGGCTCGTTACTCTGGACCTCAAAGAGGCATACCTGCATGTCCCTATCAGACAAAATTGCAGAAGATACCTCAGATTCAAAGCTGGTACAATGCACTACCAATTCTCTGCACTGCCCTTTGACTTATCTACTGCACCCAGGGTCTTCACAAAGTGCGTGGCACCAGTAATTGCTTTTTGGAGACAAAAAGAAATTCAAATATATCCATACCTGGACGACTTCATCATTCAAGCAGAGACAAAAGGACATTCTTCTACAGCATCTGGCATTTGTAAAAAGGTTGCTAACTTCTCCAGGGTACACAGTAAACGAAAAGAAGTCAAAACTAGTACCCTCACAACAGATTATATTCCTGGGTGCCAGCTTAAATACAACGGCCCAGATGGCTTACCTCACGCCAGACAAACAAGTTCAACTAACTCAATATTTTCAATTACTGGCAAAAAAGTCCCATCTCCCTGCAAGAAAAATTCTGCAGGCCCTGGGATTCATGGCATCCTGCATACTACTAATACCATATGCCAGACTGCATACGAGGAAACTATAATGGTACCTAAAAAGTGTTTGGACTCAACACTCTCACAGTTTAGAAGCAGTAATACCAATGATTCCCTGCCTACAACAGGAGTTTCGATGGTGGGCACAGGCATGTCACCTAAACAAGGGTCAGCCTTTTACCCTACCCACAGCCAGGCAGACTCTAACAACAGATGCTTCGGATTATGCCTGGGGAGCACACATGGCAGGAAAATGCATTCAGGGCAAGTGGACCACAGACCAGATGCATCTTCACATCAATCAAAAAGAGATGTTGGCTGTTCAAAATGCCCTAACAGATTTCAAGGACCTTCTGCATCCAGGACAATTATTATTAAAGACAGACAACACTACAGTAATGTGATACATAAACAAGCAAGGGGGCACTCATTCTTATCCCCTATGCAGGCAAGCCATGACCTTGTGGAACACAGCTCTAATGTACCAAGTTCACCTGCAAGCACAATTCCTGCCTGGAAAGAAATATACTCTGGCAGATGATCTAAGCAGAAATATCATGGACCCTCACGAATGGAAATTGAATCCACAAATCTTCAGCATGATAACACAAAAATGGGGATGCCCAGACATAGATCTTTTTGCCTCCCCACTGAATTGCCAACTACAAAAATTCTGCACAAGGACTTATCAAAAACAAGCATGGAAAGTGGATGCTCTTTTGTTCAGCTGGAAAAACCTAAAAGTTTATGCTTTCCCGCCACTGCCTCTCCTTTCAAAGGTACTCCTAAAAGCCAGACAAGAGAAACCACAGATGATCCTGATTGCTCCAGACTGGCCATGCCAGCACTAGTACCCTACCTTAAGGAACTTAGCTCAAGGCCCACCATGGATTTTGCCTCAAATTCCACACCTTCTGACTCAACAAAACAATCAGATCCTGCACGGTCAGCTCAAAACCCTAAACCTGGCTGCATGGCAGATTCATTAGTCAAACAGGCAACACCTCTCTCTAAAGCAGTTATGGATGTAATTTTGGAAGCCAGGAGGCCTAGCACCAGGAAAGCTTACTCAGAAAAATGGAAGAGATTCTACGCCTGGAACCAGGCTCAAAGCCTTGACCCTCTTGTTCCAAACACTCCTCAGATTTTACAATACTTAACTGAGATGCTGGACAGAGGCCTATCCTTCTCATCAATTAAGATCCACACCTCTGCATTTCAGCACATTACAACACGGATCCTCCTTTATTCTCTCATCCCTTGCTAAAGCAGTAAGTACCTCAGAGGGGCTAAAAACATAAGACCACCCCGGTGAGCACCAACACCAACTTGGGACCTCAATTTCATTTTGGAAAAACTGACCCTGCCACCTTTTGAGCCAGTCAATACAGCCGATCAAAAATTTTTATCATGGAAAACAGCTCTGCTTCTGTCAGTAACTTCAGCACGAAGAGTCTCAGAGCTACAGGCATTAATGGCAGTGGAACCTTTTATAATTTTTCATCAGGACAGGGTTTCTTTAAGGACAAACCCTACCTTTATGCCAAAGGTGGTATCTAGTGTGGCTCTTAACCAAACCATCCATTTGCCAACTTTTTATCCAAACCCCCAGAATAAAGGGGAGAAACTTCTGCATTCCTTGGACATACACAGGCAGCTACGCTTCTACTTGGACAAAACAAAAGCTTTCAGGAAAACTGAGCAACTGTCTGTAGCATATGCTGCAGGATCACAGGGCAAGCCTATCTCAAAGCAGACTATATCCAAATGGATAGGACACTGTATTCATTACTGCTACACACAGCATGGAAAATCAGTTCCAAATAACATTAGGTCACATTCCACCAGGGCTACAGCCACTTCTACAGCCTTTCTCAGAGGAGTACCTACCAAGGAAATTTTGGAGGCTGCAACTTGGAGTTCACTGCACACCTTTACCAAGCATTACCACCTGCCTCTTTACTCTAAATCCAGAGCAGGATTTGCCACTGCAGTTTTGCAGGGCCACATAGCCAATCCTAACTCTTTATAGACCAGCCACCCAACCTTAGCTTTGGGATTCTACCCAAGTGTAATGACTGCAGCAGTGTAACACGATGAACATAGTACAGTTTTGTACCTACCATAAATGTAGATGTTCGAGTGTTCACACTGCTGCAGTCCAGGTTACCCTCCCTCCATCCCCTCTGAACTAGCTGGACTTATCTATACCTTTCTATCCTATACAACCTTTGTGGTGTATTTGCTTGTGACTGAAGGTATTGTTTTTATTTTATATGTATACTTGTTATTAGCAATATGTATTGCCTACCTACTTGGGGGCACCTGACATCTGGGGCAAGAAAAACTGAAGAAAATGGCGTCAGATGCATCTTATATACCCCTGGCGCACTGACGTCAGGGAAGAAGCAACAGCAACCGACGCCGGACCAAGACTTTGGAACTCTGGCCGACTGCAGGACCGCCTGACGGCAGGATAACCCAAGTGTAATGACTGCAGCAGTGTGAACACTTGAACATCTACATTTATGGTAGGTACAAAACTGTACTTTCCTCCTGCCACATCATGGTATGGTGCCTCTCAGAGTGCTTGGAGATCCAAGTTATATCTGCTACTGGCAGAGAGTCAGAGGACAATTAGATTTCATGCCACCCATTCATTCTGTGTCATCCTTGCAAACAAAAGTACTTTTTTTTCTTACAAGAATTGTATACTGGTATATGCATGTGCCTTACGGTATCTACAAATTACTCCTGTTTAAAAGAGCTACAGGCAACAAGCCAGGGTGAATTTGCAATTTCCATTACATTGGCCCAAACTGCATTTGAATAGGCTTAGGGAAGAGCTCTGTATTACATAAATGGGGAGTTGTTACAGAGAAGGGGTAATTTCTGAGACACGTGCCTGTCCCTTCAACAGGTTTTGTTTACGTTACAGATGAGGTTTAGATCCTTACAGCAGGTAATTCTACTGCTGCTTATTTTGTGAATGTGTAGCAGATCCATCAGGGCTGAATAAGAGAATGCCTTGTAGTCTTTCAGCTTTTCCCGGTTAGGGGTTGCCACAATGGAACTCCGGTCCTCTAATGATTGGCAGTGGATTTTTACGGTGACAAGTTGCCAGCCCGATGCCCAACCTTCAAAGAAGGTACACCCATTCACGCACGCATCTACCTGCATGTCTAGAATGCCTTGTAGGTTATGCATAAATTGTACTTCAGTAGTCTGTAAGAGACTGAGTACAGAGATGGGGCTTTGAGGCAGTCCATATAGGATATATTATGTACACTCTGTATTCTTCTAGTGAGGAACCTTTGTGGCTGCTCCAGTTGTTGCAAATATCTGATCAGGTACATAAAAAAGTATGCATTGTACTCAATTATTGGCATTGCACCTGTGTATTTGTAGTCTGTCTGATATTCTGCTAAATAATAAGTGTCAGCAAATAACTGCAACAATGGAACACAGATGAGGCTATTCTGGAAGTCCTTGCACAAAGTATTGAATATCAGTATAACAGTCGCCTGCTTCATTGGGCATACCTCTACATTAAATTCAAAATGATTCTGCATATGATGTTTTGTGGCTTTTGTATGCCAGTTTTGTAATGTTATTGTAGAAATACACACAGCTGAAAATGTGTGAGCCTGTCATCTGGCAGGTGTCTAGAACTGCTATACTATTTGAAGGGTCTATGTTCACAAATCAAATAAGAATTACAGAGAATGCCTTATAACTGAACGTTAAACAGAGAAAGTTTAAACTACTGAACGTGCTTAACACTGTAAAATAATTCATCAAGTCATAAAATAAATCATCAAATGGCCATAGTTGGCCAGCATCGCAAATGTAATGAACCAAAGTGGGGGGCTTCATTCCTACACCCCCCCTAACTACATATACCAACTCTGAGATCATACTACAGTGGAGAATAGGGCAGATGTAAAACAAGGTTTCCTTTGCTTACCTTGTGCATCATGATACTTCCATGGCCATTCAATGAATTACTTTTCAATGTTAAGCATGTTTGGCAATTTAAACTTTCGCTGTTTAACGTTCAATTATAAGGTGTTCACTGTAATTCTTATTCAACGTGCGAACATAGATCCTTGTTTGTAAGATGCAGAGATGTCTGAAACATTGATGAAATTATCACTAAAGTACTTTCTCAACTCAAGCACTGCTAAAGAATCTCACAGCTGTTATCTTCCATAGCTAGGATATCATAAGTAGGAATTTACATATGCCTAAACTTGAGTATTGTAAGCCATTACTATGCTTTCACTCATCATACAACACAAGCAAACTAAAAAAAACAAACACTTGTAAATCTGCTCTTACTATTTAAAAGGGAAATTGAAACTAAGAGAACAAAACAGAGTTTCACACATTAAAAAATGTACATTGATGCAAAATCTGTTGTTATATTAACTTTTTAAGTGAATTAAATTAATATTTAAAATTTTCCTTAATTTGAGACCTTTATGCCTCATTTTATTTTGAAATCATCTCTTATCCTTGAGCAGAGAAGTTGAGAGCTACATGTATCCTGTCATCTTCATCTAGATACCTAAGCTTGCTTTTTCTGCTGCTGCCATAGTAAGGGCTACAACTACTGAGGAGAATTCTTACTGTCAAGTAATCAACTGCCTCCAGTCAAAACTTGAAGATCACACTCACCCACCCTGCAACCCGCTATTGCAGCATTAAACATTTGGTAAGGCCCATTTGTGGTGACATCATTATAGCATAGCATATGCATATACTTTCATACTCAGGGATATTTATACTGCTACACTTTGCCTTGATAATACTATGCTGCCTTTTATACTTTTCCTCCGAATAAATGTACATTCTGCTCGAACACTTCACTTCCAAGCAACTTTCCCGCCTTACTCAAAACACTGCCTAGTGTGCAAATGTACCCACATCCCTCCCTTCCCTGAACAAGTAATAGTAGTGCACTAAACCATGCTATCTTGAACCCTCACCCTTTTGGACCTCATACCACCTAATGTACATCCAAAAGCACTATCATTTAATCTTGCTCAACCTGGGGATGTCAAAGTCCGTTTGGGTCCCTCCAGTACTACCCACAGTTATATATCATCAAATCAAGACTTTGCAATAGGTGTTTGTCAGTTAATGTAGTGCTAGAAGCAAATCCGATTCATTCAAAGTCTTTTTTTGCCAGTAAATTTGAAGTAATTGTTGCACCTGAACCATGATTTAAGCACAGTTCACCTCTTTCATTTCCCAATTAAGATTAAAATACATTCTGTTCTGTTCACTTGAAATTACAGACTTGGAGAGTAAACCCTACATATAGTAAGCAAAAGCATCTTTTGTAATCATGGAACAGATGGTTACTAGCTCTATATTTTATGGTTAAAATTCTTGTAATAAGCATACCTCCTCCTTCATCACAGCCGTAGTATCCCACCTAATAATCACAACTGGACCATTGCTAAAGTAAACCATCATTCTGATGTACCACTTCAGCAGTCATGACAGATTCAGAATTCCACTGCTGACTTTCCACTTTCTGTCTTATGCATAACTGTTTTCCTATGCAATTGTTTGCCAATGAAACTGATGTCACTAGAGAGGATCATTATGGATAAACCATGTACACAAACCTTCCCTTCTATGTTACAATCAGTGAATGCTGATGCTGTTCCATAGGGTTCACACTTTCATCCAATAGATCCCAAAGCATTACACAGTGTGATCACCTTTAACACCATTGACAAAAACAATCACTGCATCACTAATTGCTGCTCCATGAAGTTGCCACATAAAGTAGTAACCAGTATTATCAGACAGCAGTACCAGTCTTGAGAATTTCCTAAACACATTGCTACAATTCAAGAAAAGTTCTTCTTTGAAACTAAAAGAGTTAATGGTCATATTTCTGCCAAAATCACACAACAACTAAGCAGTCATTTCAGAAGATATAATAAATATGGAGTATGTACAAGCGATCACATGCCTTGCAATGACTAGGATACCTCTGTCTGTCTGAGAAAGACAAAGACTAAAAACAAAACAGGACACAGGATTAAGCTTCCATCTATAATTGCAATCTAACCTCCATTTTTGATAATGGGAAGACTTTCTGTCAGGGGCGGCTTGTGCCATCGGACTGCCGGACTGCAGCCCCCTCAGCAAGAAAAGGAAAAAAGAAAAAAAAGTACTTTTTTTATTTTTACAATACTGTCTGTCTTTCATCTCTGTCAGCCGGCTGCTTGCTTTACACTGACTGACGAGCATGCGCACTGTTGAATTCCGGGTTGCGGCAGTTTTAAAAAAATAAGTTTTTTTTTCTCTTTCTACTTGGAGCAGCAGTCTGGAGAGCCAATTAAGGCATCAGGGTGATGCCCAGCAGTCTATGCAGTTCCAAACCGCATAGAATTAGAAGGGGTTTGGACTGCCACGTCCGCAGGCACGTACATGACGTGGATGGGCTAAATGGCTGCTGATTGGTTCTCGCTCTCTTCCCGGGCTTTATGTGCTGGGAAAAGAGCGAGAAGCAAACAGTTGCAGCCAGTTTAGGTTTTGGACTTGAGCCTTGAGGATTTATTTGACTAAGTGCTGGATTTTTTTATTGCTTGGCGTTGGCGGCCTATTCCATTCGCTTTTCTTCTTTCTCTTGGTGTTGGTGGTATGTATATTGTCAGTTAGGTCATTATGTTACAAATATATATATTATTATTATTTCATGATGACTGCAAAAATTTGATCTGCATGGTAGCCCATAAAAATTTGATTGATACTGGGCAGATAAATAAAAAAGGAGCCTGCAAGTAAGAATTTATCATAATTTATATGTGAAAAAATGTCTTTACTGGGATGTACTGTACAAACACAGTAATTGTAACTGAAGGTTTCAAAATGTACATGTTTTCATGGGCTTACTTACAGTCCATTGCTAACTTTTCAGATGTTCACTTTGGTGCAAAAAAAAGTTATTATTGCGGTGAGTTTCACTGTAGTGGGTGTTATACAGTGCAAGCTAGTGGTACACTTTTCAAGGGGTTTTGCCTTTTTTTTCCACTGTGATGTAACCATGGAGTTTGTATATCTTTGTGTTTTTACAGGGTTCTCAGCTCACTGATTATGATATTTATCTTTCAGGAAATGGTAATCTGAAATATTGTGCTTTGAAAAAGAATAGGTTAACTGTTTTTCATGTGTTAGAAGTCATAAAAATGTCTGACTGGAGTGGTGAAAATGATAGCAGTCTTAGAAAATAACTGGTACACCAAATGCAAAGTCACAGTTTACCCTGAGTTGAATATTTTTTATCTATATTAAGTCTTTACTTAAACTCAAGAGATCTTAAGTACTGACAAAATAAATGCAACTGGTTATTTCAGTGATTTCTAATTTAAACAGGTAGTCTGACCCAACTATTTAACAGTCTGATGAACTTCTGAATGGATAAAATGCTCGGTGTTTATGCTTTTCAATTAATTATGGATTTTCAATTAATTCTGCATTTTTACCTGGGTATTTCGTAATTTTTACTGTGGATGTATGTCTTCAATCCCATTTTATTTCATTGCATTGAGCTTTTTAATTATATCTATCTATGAAGTACATGCACATGGATTAATCTGTATTCTACTCTGTTCCTTTCCTAGGATCAGATACTTTTGTCTCATTTCTCTCCTTCCTTTAATACATAATGCCACTATACCTTTTCCCACCTTTTTTCAGCTTATTTTATGCTCCTCCCCAGTCTTGCATTTCCTTACTACCATTTTTATTGCTTCCAAATGATGTGGCTGATCCATAAACACTGTGGACAATCCCTTAAACTGTCTGTGTGTGGCTAGGATCTATGTGACTATAACATTGGGGAGATACATGAAACACAATCACCCTATGTTAACAAAAATAAAAAGAGATATTGGCTGTAGATAGTGATCTCATACACAATGTGCACCACCATCCCTCTCTGCCTTGCCAGTCCAATTGCTTTATCAGCTGTGCATGGTACATATAATGGTATGTAAGTTGACAGAGCTGTATTTGCTGTGATGCACTTCAAATGCACAAAGTGACACCAGGATAAACATACTCCAGTTTACATGAATACAGTAATAGTCCATTAACTAACTAGGTCATAATTCCTAGTGCATGGATGTGCACCTGTCATCTGCAGTGCTTTCCACTGATGGCAATGGCTGTTTAATGAAATTTCAGGCAATGCTGCCATGAGCATGGAGATGGAGTCATAGGGACTGGATTTTGCTGCTGTTCCTATGAGTGAGAGCTTAACTGTGTCACTGTTTTGGGAGGGGTGAAGTGTGATTTTGGTAAGGCATTTATGTGCACTGTGCTCCACAGAGGGATGTCCCATAGCACTCCTTTATAATATATATTACCCAGTGTGGTGTCTGTCCAAGTAAAGATGACAGTATTGCTCACTTATTTTATGTCAAGCACCATATCACGGTCTCTTCTCTGCATTTTTTTATTGTTTACTGGAAAAATGTTCTGAATTGGGCAGTTTTGTCATTATTGGTGCATGCATTTTGTTTCATTGTTTACTGGAAAAATGTTCAAAACAAATTTAAAACGCCCTCTACAGCTGTACTATATTGTACAAGGAATATAATTTAATAAAATCAGAAAGGTGTATCAAAGACCACGTGTATGTTTCATGTGCAAAGAGCCTATGATTTGAAAACAGCCCAATGTTAATCTTTATCTGTCACTGGCAAAATGTATTTTCTTTGAATGTGGGTTTCAATGCTGTTTCAATGAATGTGAGTTTCAAGGGCAGAGAAGTTTTAATGCTAAGTCTGTTTTCATTGTGAGATTGCATTGCTTTGGTTAGCTGATGTCTTAGTGTTTGTGCTGTAAAATGCAAAATAAAACTTTCAAATGAAGTCCAAATCATCGTAGAAGTAAATCAGTATGCACATTAGTGTTTACGGTAAATGGGGTGAAATAGCCAAGTAATGGTTCATTGGAATAGCTGAAGGGGGGAGGCTCCATTCGACCATGATTTTGTGAGAGAGAAGGGCGGCAAACTCAAAGACAGCCCCGGCTGAACTATACCTCTCAACTGTCCAGATTTTCACAGAATGAATAGATTTTTGCTTCTTATTTTTGGTTTGTTCCTCATTAAATGTGTGGTTTTCTGGCAAATAATTTAGGAATTAAGTCACTAAATAATGACAGACACTGAGTTTCAGACTTCATAACCTTCAGAAAAATGCATGCTAAAGCAAGACCTGTTATTCTATCAACTGTCTCAGTTTATACAATTTTTTGTACTGTTTTATAAGTATATTTGGCCTTGTCCAGATTTCCTGCATTAACAGATTGAGAGGTATGTGCAAATACATTGCTTTATAGAATTAGGCATATCGAAACCTCTGAACTGTCCCTGATTTTAGCTCAAAATGTTGCTCTTCCCCCTAATAATCCCACCGCAAAATGGCAATTTTGGAAGAAAACGTGGAGGGCTTACAATTAAGAAATAACTGTAAAAATCAGAGTTATAGATTACTTTTATTTCAGAAATGCATGCAGATTCTTTTATTTTGTCAGCTGCTCATGTTAGCAGTACTAATATTAAAGTGTCCCTTCTTTGACATGTTCACAGCTGTATTGTGTGGCTATTTTATATTTTTGCATCACATTTTTGGTCCATTTTTCATAAAATTGTGTTTTTTTGGCAAATTAGTAGCAAATCATTAAAGACTGAAGTTAGAAAATAATGACAGACATTTGTGTTTCAGATTTCATACCCTTCAGAAATTCATACTAATGCAAGACCTACTACTCTATTACCTTTCTAAGTTTATAAGAGCAGTATTTAAAATTGTCCTTATTTTGGGCCTTGTCCCACTTCTATGTATGGCTTTATCCAGATTTCTTGCTCTGAGGTTAAGAGGTATGACAAATGTGTCAGGGCCATTACAGTCAGCCAGAGACATTTCAAGTTGTGACATACTTGTTGCACCCCACTGCCTCATGTAGTGTGACTCTGGATGTGTCCAAGCAAGGCAAAGAGTAGTTATGCACTGTAAATGTGCAAAGTATCCCCCCATCCAAGGTAGACACAAGTACTACAGTGGCTTTTCATCTGTCCTTGATTTTGCAGAATGATCTGGTTTGTCATATTTTTGTACTGTTGATTTATGCTTATTACTCAAAGTGCCTGTTGCTCTGTGTTTAAGTAGCAATGCTTTAATGACCATCAGGTAAGCTTGTCTGAGATCGTAATATGCAAGTAAGCTTTAATAAGCATACTGTTAAAGAATTGCCAACACTGAAAGCCTTTCTGTTGTTGCCATATAGAGAATACTTAACTAGATAATGTATAAGCCTTTGGTATTGAAATGCATATGACAGTATTTGTAATAAAGGACAGGATTACATTATTTTAAGAAGCTCATACACTTGTTGACTTCCAGTCATCTCTGCAGGCTTTACCCGTAAACTAAACATAATGCCAATCATGTGTGGTCCATAACCTGTACAGTAATCCTTTAAGCAATGTATCTTGAGCTTGTTTCTTGTTTGCTTTTCATTTTTTACTTTGATCATGTTTACCCACGAAACAAGTAGATAGTTGTCAGGCAGCAGGTCTTTTTTGGATAAGAAACATTTTTACAAGTGGGGGCATCACAGAGATTTCTGCTTTCAGCGTGTTACTTGGTACTTTAATAAAGCTGAATATAAATTATAATTAGAACTGCAGTGCAAGGAGAAGTGGTTTGAGTGGAGTGCTACTTCTTTGTCTTATACTTGATTTTGACTGGCATTCCAGTAATGTATTTAAAAAGTAATTTATTTTTTCATGCCTCACAACCTTTTTGTTTCCATCTAGATATTAAGTAAGCTGTCATGAAGCCAATGCATTGAAATATTTTTATTCTTCTACACTTCATTTTGTCTTGACTGGACTCTCATAATGATGGTTTGGCACCCAGGGCAGCATATTTAATTAAAGTTAGTTTTTGTGGTTTTGAGCATAGCTCCTCCCCTTTCTAGTTGGTGACACCCCTTCCCATTGACCCCACCCATTCAGCTGTCTCCTGCAGCCCCCCTTTGATTTGAAGTCACCAGCCTCCACTGCTTTCTGTACAGGCTTTTAACTTATTGCTGGCAGAGCTAAAACTACAACGTGTTACAGCATCTGATGCCTGTTTGCTAAAAGCTTCCTCAGCATCATAATTCACAGCTATAGTCTCACAAAACAGCAAACACAGTTTCATATACAGATCACACATAAACCAGTTCACCTTCAGGAATGTACCCACAGCTATCTGAACCTTCATCTCACATGCTTTTTCTCTTTTAACTACTCTTTTCTGGTGACGTTGTGTATTGCAAATGCTTGTCTAAGCTCTTTTCATATTTCAACTTATGCAAAGTTTTCATTGTCCATGTTAAGAGGAAAAACTCAGCTGTACAATCTGGATTGTATACTATAATATTTCTATTTCCCCTTTGCATTATATTCCTTTTTATCTATTTCTTCCCTCTCTATATGGATAACTATAAACGGTGTCATACAACTGTATATTTATGTCTGCACATAGATAAACCCATAAGAGAAGACCTGCCACATGACAAGCTGTCTTCTTGATACACCACTCAGCAGTACAACAGACAGTCTGTGGTCTTCATCCTGAGCCTGATTCATAGATGTGGGATCTCCATCACAAGTCTGATTTATAGATGGGGTAGTCTCCATAATAAGCATGCTTTATACTTGGGAGGTCTCCATTCTGAGCCTGATTAACAGATGAGGTCTCCATCTTGAACCAGAATCATAGATGGGTGTCCACCATCCTGAACCTGATTCATAGATGAGGTACTTCTCCATCATAAGCATGATTTAAAGTTGGGAAGTCTCCATCCTGAGCCTGATTCACAGATGGGGGGGTCTTCATCTTAAACCTGATTTCTAGATGGGGGGGTCACAGTCCTGAACCTGATTAATAGATAGGAGGGTCACAATCTTCCACCTTATTCATAGATTTTAAACAATAGGATGCACTCTGCTCCCATGTTTTGATCACACTACAGTTAGTTAACAGTTCAAATCATGTCCCTTCTGGGACCATTACTAGCAACATCCAGAGATTAATTTTAGTACAAAAGTAGTCAGCTGGTTTGATTTTCTCAGGATTCATTCAAGTGCAGTAGTGATTTACCTATGTGTTTTGATGGTCCTTCGTTTGGCTCATTAAACTGCTGGAAAGGCAGTATAAAATGAATTTAGAAATTTTTTATACCAATACAGCATACTTTTATATCAACAGCATGGTTTTATACAAAGTAGGAGCACACAGACAGGGTTTGTATAGGTTCATAGGTAGGTACTAGACTATCGGCCCAATGTCCTATGTAAGCCTAGCCAACAAGATTCCCTGGCTTTCACCACCCAAGAAGGTTATTTTCCTGTACCCCTGTCAAGCAGAGCCACAGAAGTGATCCCCAGGGTGAATTTCCTATTTCCCATCCACTCATCAAAATTTTTCTTGAAAAGTGCTAATGAGGAACTCTGCTTGACATAGATAGGTAGCTTGTTCCAGAGTATAGGAAGTCTCTGGGATAGGAATCTATCCCTCCAGCATGTTCTGTTTATTGTGGTGACAAGGTTTAGGTCCCTGGAGCATGTAGCTCAGAGGGACTGGGATTTCTTTAGGTGTAGCATGTCCAACAGCTCTGGGTTTGACATATCTTTATATGTTAGGCAGAGATCACCTCGGAGTAGATGATATGCTATGGAGTAAATCTGGAGTTTTTTGAGACGGTCAGTGTAGGGCATCTGTTTGAGGCTAGTAATCCTCTTTGTGAGGTATTTTTGTGGCCTTTCCAGCTGCTGCAGATGCCTTGTGAGATACATTCCAAAAGGGGCGTTGTACTCAATAATGAGTCTAATGAGTGTCAAGCAGAGAGGAACAATGACAGCTTTTTTCCTGGATGAGAACCCTTTCATGATGAGATGTGTCACACAGAAGGATTTCCTGACTACTGTGGCAATGTGATTATCAAAGGAGAGATTACTGACCACCTGAGTTCCAAGGTCTCTTATCACACCTTCAGTATTAAGTGGACTGCCAATTATGTGGTAGTTCATGGGTACCAAGTTTTTACCAAAGGGGATGACAATGCACTTTTTGGCATTGAGCTTGAGTTCATGGCTCTGACACCAGGCATCAGTCTCTGTGAGTCCCTTTTGTAGGATGTCTACGTCATTTGGGGACTCGACTATGGCACCTAATTTGCAGTAATCTGTGAACTTCATCAGCCAGAGGCCCTCTGTGTTACCTGTACTTCAGAGAAGTAGATACCAAACAGGAGGAGACCCAAGACTGAACCCTGTGGTACTCCACTTGTTACAGGTTTGAAGTTAGATGTGGAGTCTGCAACTTTTACAGTGTGGGTTCTGTCAGTGAGCCAGTTGGTAACCCATCCTGTGACATATGGATTTATACCCAGTTTAGTGAGTTTATCTATGATTCCAGAATGGGGGATGGTGTGGAACACTTTGGCGAGGTCAAGATAGGCTGTGTGAACTGTCTTACCCTCATCTACAGCTTTGGTGACTGCTTCAAAGAAGTTGATCAGGTTTAGGAGGCATGATCTGAATTCACAAACCTGAATTGGGTGGGGTCCAGAGTTTGGAGGTCACCAATGTCTTTGTTTATGAGTTGCATGATGATGCATTCCATGGCCTTGCAAACCAGGCTCATCAGGCTAATAGGGCAGTAGTTCCCGGGGTCTGTGGTGGATCCCCCTTTGTGGAGTGGTCTAACTGTTGCTGTGTGCCATTCAGTGGGTACAAAGCCTGATGTGAGGCTGTGATTGAACATGGTGCTTAGGTGGGGGGGCAGTTCATTCTGAAGTTTGTGAAAAATGCAGCCTGGGATGTTGCCCGGTCCCATGGATGCTGTGTTCTTGGCTTTGGAGAGCACAGTTTTTACCTGCTCAGATATGATTGCAGGGGCACTGCATTCTTCCGTATGGATATGGGTCCTTTTGGGGATGAGGGGGCGGTTGGCTATATCAGTTGATTCTGTAATTTTCATGCCATTGTGCTGTAACTCAGAGCATATCTGCGTGTTGCCGCTGAGATTCTTGATATAGCTATAGAATGCTTTGTGGTTGTCCTTAGAGTCTGTGACAATCTTGTTTTCATAGCTGGCTTTGGAGGATTATGTGAGGGATCTCAGCTTCTTGCTGAGGCTGACTAGGGAGCTCCTCCACTCATGGGATTTTACTCTCTTTTGCAACAGTTTCTTCCTTCTGTTGTAGAGTTTGTTTATAGCAGAGGACCACCAGATTGGCTTCCTTTTTTTGGAGGATAGCATCTTGGTTCTGCTAGGGATAGCACGATCCATGCACTCGTGTAAGTGCGTATAGAGTGCATTTGTATAAGATTCAGCAGTCATAACTGTATTGTCCGTCTGCATGGGTGTCGTGAAGTTTGCCACTTCTGTCCTAAGAAGCATGAAGTTGGCGTTGGAGAAATTTTTTACAGTGGTTTCCTTTATGGGGGGTGGAGACAGGATGTAGATATCTATGGTGATTAGCTTATGGGTGGATCTGACCAACGAGGAGTTGACTTCAGGTGTGGAACATAGGTCACTCATGTTGATAATGACTAGGTCTAGGATATTATTTCACCTGGTGGGGGTGTGGATAAGTTGATCCAGAGCATTGGAGTTTATGAATTCTAGAATGCGCTGGTACATGAGTAGTTTTACCAGTTAATAGTGGGGTAGCTGAAATTGCCCATTATTAGGGTGTTTGGTTGAACTCTAATAGTTTTCAGTTTATCAAGAAAAGAGGAGTGGGAATCCTGGGGCATGGTGGGGGATCTGAAGCAAGCTACAATATGGATTGCAGTTTTGCCCAGAGTTAGTTGCGCTTGGATAATTTCAAATGCATTATGTTGGGTAACTAGCCTGGAGGTGTGGATATCCTTAATAAATATGGACACTCCTCTGCCCTTGGTGTTCCGGTCCTGGTTAGAGGCCCAAAAGGTATGGTATGATTTATATCCCGGTAATGCAGGGATGCTCTCTGGAGCCTTGAACCAGATTTCAGTCACTGCACATACATCGATGTTCTCCATTTTAAGGAGTGCCTCAAGTGAGTGAATTTTCACATTTAGACTTCTAGTGTTGAATAGCATTACCTTCAGTTTTTTCTTGCATGTATCTGTTACAGTAGTGGGTTTGTCATTTGAACCTTGCCTAAAAAAGGCACTATAGGGGCAGCAAGAGCCTTAGCCAGTATCCAGAATCCCAGGGGCAACAGGTGGAGGCCATCTCTGGCAAAGCATTATGGCCTGTTGACCATATCATCCCAGGCAGACAGATACTGGACCCCCTTGGAATGACACCAGAAGCTTAGCCAATTGTTGAAGTCAATTATTTTGTCCTTGTACTGTAGTATCATTCTGGGTGAAGGTAGGATGCTACTCAGGGCTAGGGTCATACCTGCCTGGATTACAAGATCGGAGAGTTCCTCCATGTCTCTCTTTATGTAGTCAAGGGAGGAACATCTCAGGTCATTCATACCAACATGGACAATGACTGAGTCATATTTGTACTTGTTGTGGAGTGACCTGAGTGCGTGTGTTATGTGGTGGATCCTGGCACCCGACAGGCAGCTAACAGTAACCTTCTCCTTGTCTATTCTGGTGAGTGGAACATCAGTGTGCCTGAATATAGAGTCTCCTATGACTAATGTGTTAAGCACATTGTTTTGCCTAATGGGCTGTGGTTGAGTGGCACACTGGATCTGTGTGTTATGTGTCTTTTGGGTTGTGTTGAGGGGTAGAGGTTGCTTGCGTTTCTGTTTTGGAGGTCTCTCTTGCTTGGGCAGATTATTATTGAGAGTCTCTTTGTGTATCTATGTGTGGGTTTTGGTGGTGTAGGTATAGTGGGACTGTGATGAGTGTGGTGTGGTGCAAGTGTTTACCTTCTCCTCTTGACTGACAAGTGCAGTCTTGGGTTGAGAGAGCTTTGCTTCCAATTTGGCTAGATAAATTCATCTCTCACAGGTTGTAGTGTTGGGTGGTAGGAGGAGAGGATTGTCAGTGTACATGAGGCGATTGCTATATTGCCCCAAGATGCCCAGATTCATCAGGTAGGACAGAACACCAGGAGCTGTCCCTTGGACATGCCTGGGTAAGAGAACAGCGGGAGCTGTCCCTTGGACATGCCTGGGTAAGAGAACACAAGGAGCTGTCCCTTGGACATGCCTGGGTAAGAGAACACCAGGATCTGCCCTTTGGACATGCCTGGGTAAGAGAACACCGGGAGCTGTCCCTTGGACATGCCTGGGTAAGAGAACACCGGGAGCTGTCCCTTGGACATGCCTGGGTAAGAGAACACCGGGAGCTGTCCCTTGGACATGCCTGGGTAAGAGAACCCCGGGAGCTGCCCCTTGGACATGCCTGGGTAAGAGAACCCCGGGAGCTGCCCCTTGGACATGCCTGGGTAAGAGAACCCCGGGAGCTGCCCCTTGGACATGCCTGGGTAAGAGAACCCCGGGAGCTGCCCCTTGGACATGCCTGGGTAAGAGAACCCTGGGAGCTGCCCCTTGGACATGCCTGGGTAAGAGAACACCAGGAGCTGTCCCGTGGACATGCCTGGGTAAGAGAACCCCGGGAGCTGTCCCTTGGACATGCCTGGGTAAGAGAACACCAGGAGCTGTCCCTTGGACATGCCTGGGTAAGAGAACACCGGGAGCTGTCCCTTGGACATGCCTGGGTAAGAGAACACCGGGAGCTGTCCCTTGGACATGCCTGGGTAAGAGAACACCGGCAGCTGCCCCTTGGACATGACTGGGTAAGAGAACACTGGGAGCTGCCCCTTGGACATGCCTGGGTAAGAGAACACTGGGAGCTGCCCCTTGGACATGCCTGGGTAAGAGAACACCGGGAGCTGTCCCTTGGACATGCCTGGGTAAGAGAACACCGGGAGCTGCCCCTTGGACATGCCTGGGTAAGAGAACACCGGGAGCTGTCCCTTGGACATGCCTGGGTAAGAGAACCCCAGGAGCTGCCCCTTGGACATGCCTGGGTAAGAGAACAATGGGAGCTGTCCCTTGGACATGCCTGGGTAAGAGAACACCGGGAGCTGTCCCGTGGACATTCCTGAGTAAGAGAACACTGGGAGCTGTCCCTTGGACATGCCTGGGTAAGAGAACACCGGGAGCTGTCCCGTGGACATGCCTGGGTAAGAGAACACTGGGAGCTGTCC
The DNA here is from genome assembly GCF_019279795.1 of Protopterus annectens. Lineage (NCBI taxonomy): Eukaryota > Metazoa > Chordata > Ceratodontiformes > Protopteridae > Protopterus > Protopterus annectens. The sequence goes on along the minus strand of NC_056732.1, from coordinate 1,025,386,892 downwards.
CCTGGACATGTCTGGGTAAGAGAACACCGGGAGCTATCCCTTGGACATGCCTGGGTAAGAGAACACCGGGAGCTGTCCCGTGGACATGCCTGGGTAATCACTATTTTCCTCTAGACAGTGAGAGAAGTAAGTACTGGAGCTGTTTTCAGTTAACCATTAGATTGAGTACTTCAGTGATTTGTAGCTTATATAGTGTATTTGTAGCTTATATAGATAAGCTTATATAGCGTGTATATATACTTATACACTTTCTCTCTTTCTCTCATAGTATATGCCTTCAGTAAACATGCTTTGTACAAATGGTATCCCTCAAGAAATATGGACGTGTAATCTCTGTCTGTTATTTGTTATAACAAGGCTCAAAAGACAAACCCACCTCCATAGATATCACAAGGGATAAGAAACTAAGAGTAATGCTACTCAACGCCAGAAGTCTAAACCTCAAGATGCATGCACTCAAAACTCTCCTTAGCATGGAGAACATTGATATCTGTGCAGTAACAGAAACCTTGTTCAAGGCTCCCGAGAGAACCCCAGCACTACCAGGTTATACCTCATACCATGCTTTTCGGGCCCAAAACTTGGACCCAACCAGAAAAGAAGGGGGAGTATCAATATTCGTCAAAGATACCCACACCTCCAGGATGGTGGCACAGCACGAAGCATCAGAGACTATCCATGTGCAACTAACAGTGGGTAAAACTGCCTTCCAGTTTATAGCCTGCTACAGACCACCCTCGCAAACCCAGGAACCCCACTCGGCCTTCCTGAGAACACTGGAAAATATGAAGGTCTCTCCAAACACCATTATATTGGGCGACTTCAACTACCCAAACATAGACTGGGAGCATTACTCTAGCTCCAACACCCTAGCTCAAAGGTTCCTAGAATTTATAAACTCAAATGCTATGGAACAACTTGTTACCACTCCCACAAGAGGGGAAAACATACTGGACCTGATCATCACCAACATGGGGACTCTATGCTCCAGACCAGAAGTGTATCCCTCACTGGTAAGATCAGACCATAAACTAATCTCACTGGATATTCACATCCCAACCCCACCCCCCACCCAGAAAACCACAGTGAAAAACTTCTCTAAAGCAAATTTCACACTCCTCAAAACCGAGGTGGAATCCTTCAAAGCCCCCGGGCCTGTGGAAAATATGGCCCAGACTGCAGAATCCTTTATAAACACATTCTATGAATACCTTCAGGAATGCATGGATCATGCAATCCCAAATAAAACCAAGACCCTATCCTCCAAAGGCAGACGTCCTATCTGGTGGACCCCAGCCATAAACAAACTATACAATAGAAGGAGGAAGCTACTACATGATAGAGCAAAATCCCAAAAAGGGAAGGCATCTCTGATCAGTGTTAGCAAAAAACTATGGGCACTCATAAAATCATCTAAGGCCAGCTTCGAGAGAAAAATTGCACAGGATACTAAGGATAATCACAAGGCTTTCTTTAGTTATGTTAGGAACCTGGGTGGGAATTCCCAGATATGCTCAGAATTAGTCCAAAATGACAAAAAATACACCGAACCCACAGACATTGCCAACATCCTAGCTGACAGGTTCAGCACAAACTTCTCTCCCCCTCCCCACCAAAAGGGCAAATATCTATCCCAGCAGAGTGCTGCCCCCTGACATCTGAGATGCTCAGGTAAGAGCCGCCCTCTCCAAAGCAAAAAACACAGCATCAATGGGACCAGATGGTGTCCCGGCTGCCCCTACATGAACTCCAAGAAGAGCTAAACCCAAACATAAAACTACTGTTCAATCTCAGCCTTACCACAGGATATGTACCCAAAGAGTGGCATACAGCAACAGTGGTCCCTCTCCACAAAGGTGGTGCCTCAACAGATCCTGGAAACTATCGCCCCATAAGCTTGACTAGCTTGGTCTGAAAAGCTATGGAAAGGATCATCATGGACCTCATAAATAAAGATATTGGGGACCTACAGACACTGGATCCTACCCAGTTCGGCTTTGTTAAGGGCAGATTCTGCCTCTTAAACCTGGTCGATTTCTTTGAAACAGTCAACAAGGCCTTTGACGAGGGGAAGGTGGTCCACACAGCCTACCTGGACCTTGCAAAAGCCTTCAATACAATACCCCACTCTGGCATTTTAGATAAGCTCATCAGCTTAAATATAAACCCCTATGTCACTAGATGGGTTGCAAACTGGCTCAAGGACAGAGCCCACATGGTTAGAATTGCTGGAGCCATGTCAGACTCCAAACCAGTTACAAGTGGCGTCCCACAAGGCTCAGTCCTGGGACCTCTCTTGTTCGGTATAAATTTCTCGGAGGTACAGGCCAACACAAAAGGACTGTGGCTGACCAAGTTCGCAGATGACTGCAAACTGGGTGCCATAATCGACTCTCCAGCCAACACAAGCATCCTCCAAAAAGGCCTCATAGAAACAGACAACTGGTGCCAGAGCCATGGCCTCAAGCTAAACGCCAAAAAGTGTATAGTCATCCCCTTTGGCAAAAACAAAGTGCCCACAAATTACCACATAGGTGGTAATCCATTAAGTATGGAAGAAGTAATTAGGGACCTGGGGACCCAAGTCGATAGCAATCTCTCATTTGACAACCACGTGCCCAAAGTGGTTAGAAAAACATTTTATATAGCCCACCTAATCATGAAGGGATTCACATCTAGATCAGGGGAGGTCATCGTGCCTCTTTACTCATCCCTCATCAGGCCCATAATTGAGTACAATGCCCCTTTTGGGGTGTACCTTACCAGACACCTGCAGCAACTGGAAAGACCCCAAAAGTACCTCACCAAGAGGATCAAAAGGCTCAAACAGATGCCATATACTTCCCAGTTAAAGAAACTCCAGCTCTACTCAGTGGCATACCGCCTGCTCACAGGCGATCTGTGCCTGACGTATAAAGCCATGTCCAATCCAGAATTAATGGACATGCTGCACCTCAGAAAATCCAAATCCCATCGAGCTACACGCTCGAGAGACTTGAACCGCAGCACTGAAATAAATAGGACATGCTGGAGGGACAGATTCATAACCTAGAGGCTCCCTTCACTCTGGAATAAAATCCCAGTCCAGGTTAGGCAGAGTCCCTCATTGACTCTCTTCAAGAGGAATCTTGATGAGTGGATGGGGGTTCATAGGTTTACCCCGGGTATCACTTCTGTGTCACTGTTAGACAGAGGCACAGTATACTAACCTCGAAAAAGGGTATAGCAAAATTAATTTAAAATGGGTGGCGAAAGCCAAACACACTCTGGCTAGGCTTATAAATGCCCTAGGGCAGATAGCCTAGTATGAACCTATGAACCTATGAGCCTAATATGTCAATATTGCTGATTTGAATTGCCTTTTCTGTTTTCTTTTCTAACTAGATACTACTTGTATAACAATATTTTTAACACTATGTATAATATTAGTATTATTGCTATTTGTGTTTATGAATTTATGTGGAGCTTTACTCCCTGGGCCTCCTCTGTAAATGGACCTCGACCAGTCGGACCATCCTGGTTAACAAAAAAAATAAATAAATAAATAATAGTGCTTACAACAGGTCTGAACCAGTGCTGGACACGGAAAAGAAGATTCAAGTGCTAAAATTAAGAATCTGGCTAGTTCTGAGGGAAAAACTGAAGAGCAGACTTTATGGCGCTGCGAATAAATAATCCTAGCTAAGCGGCAATGCGCAATGAGCAAAACCGTGCAAACATTGTTTTTTAAGCAGAAAGATGAATGGGATAGAAAAAGCCCATAACGGCCAATAAAGCTACAGTTTCTGAGCTAAAACCACTCCTCCAGCAGCAGACAGGCTGTTCCAAAGCTCACCACTCTCACTGATGATCCTATTGGTGCTCTCTTTGTTCATCTCACACAAGCATTGAGTCCAGTAAACTGTACTCTCTTCATTGACTGTCTTACTTACACCAGTTTAGTTCCACAACAATACATACTTTCACAAACTTTATTACTGCCAGGAATAGTAATGGTAAAAGACTTTCGGCTTTTCCCGGTTAGGGGTCGCCACAGTGGATCACCGGTCTACTATTGATTGGCAATGTATTTTTATGGTGTTGAGTTGCCAGCCTGGTGCTCTTCACAGAAGGCACACATACACTCAGGCACCTACCTGGATGTCTTTAAAGTTCACGCAACTGCAGGGAGGACATGCAGACTCCGCACAGAAGGCACTCCAGCTGAGAATCGAACCGGAGAACCTCTCGCTGTGAGGCAACAACGCTATCCACTGCACCTCCACTGCCAACAAAATACCCTGCGCTACAGGCAGCTCAGAACTACTACTGGTAAATGTTACAAATTAGCAAAGAGGCAAAATGCCACATGTGGAATAAGTTCCTGAAGATGGTATACAAACTCCAATTCTATTTAACAGTTTTATTAACTACTTACCATTTGACCTCAAACTTTCAGACCTTATTCTTCAGGCAAATTATATTGTTATCTTTGAATCAGATCCTAAATACAAAATAATTACTGAGTGCCTCCAACAAGTTCTCTTCTTGGCTACTTGTAAAAGAGTTTTCCTTGATTGCCAAAAGAATTAATGTGTTTGAGCACTTCACAAACACTCAGACCACTACCTCTGCTGTCACCTCTAAGACACTAAATGAGTCCGTGCCTTCAAGTACTCGGGTGTCATGTGACCCTAGGCTTACAATGTCCTTGCATATCAGTAACATTAAATCCAAATGCAATGGCATCCCTCTGTACTTTTCACAAAATCCTCCACTTCCTCACAAACAAGGATCATGCTGCTCTTGGTAAAAAATATCCTGCAAAACCAGTCAAATTATGACCTACCACCATTAGCTTATGCCTTTCAGGAAAAGTCTAAATGACCTATACACCCTCTCTCTCTCTCATAGAATCTTTCATATTATCCTGCTTTTATTGCAAAACAAACACCACTGCATCTCCCTTCAGCATGCCATCTGACTTCTTGTTGGGTATACTGACCTCCTTCTCCTCATTATGGAGGGCAAAATGGGCTAATCTGTACTTCCCATCAGTCACATACACCATGCACACTGTGATCCACCACTAGCAATGTTTCACAATTACTCCACTCTTTAGCTAACCTTGCCATGTCCAACTGTGCTTTCTCAGATCTTGCAAATTAACTCTGGAAGTCAGATGATACTAATAGTTGTCCCACTTAGACCCAGTTTAGATTCAAATTCACTAACCACCTAAAAAAAGGCCCTGCATCAGAGTTGCCCAATGTCCCTATTTGAGCGGGACTGTCCTGGGATCAGCAGCCCAATGTCCCGCACTGCTGGTTAAAATCTCAGTGAAACAGCCTCCCCTTTGTTTTTGTTTTTTTTTTTTTTTGATTGGCCCATATGCCGATATACAAGCCAATCAAAAAAAATCACAAAACAGAGCTAATTCTATTTAATGCAGAACTGCCTGATGTTCTGCATTGAACAGAAGAGGGTCTGCTGTGCACTTTTTTGATTGGCTGGTGTACCAGCATACGGGCCAATCAAAAATCACCAAACACGGAGATACTTGTGTTTAATGCGGAACTGCAATGTTCTGCATTAAAGATCTTTTTTTCTTCTTCTTCTTTTTTTTTTTTTTTGTCTTCACTTAGTGTGACAGACCTTTTTTTTTGTCCATACATGGCCCGTCAGGAATCTGGCAACCCTGCCCTGCACTCACTTTAAATTGAACATTGATGAATATAGGAGCTCTCTCATTTTCTATCACTGCGACGGATGGGGAAAGATGGGCAAAGGCTGCCAGCCTAGTCAAATAGAATTTATAGGTTCATAGGTTGGTACTGGGCTATCTGCCCGAAGGCATATATTAGCCCAGCCACATTGTGCAGTATTCACTGCCCCTTTAGTAGTTCCCTAGACCCTTGTACTAGCAGCTAGTACCCTTGGCTCCTATCTAGTAGTGCTGTTGGTATGATCCCCGGTGTGAACTTTCTGTTACCCATCTACTCATCAAGGTTCCTCTTGAAGAGTGATAGTGAGGGGCTCTGTCTTATGTAGATCAGGACCCTGTTCCATAGTAAGGGAAGTCTCTGCGAAGGGAATCTATCCCTCCAGCATGTTCTATTCATTGTTGTGTTGAGGTTTATATCCCTAGAGTGTGTAGCTCGAGTAGATTTGGTTTTGCTAAGATGGAGTATGTTCAACAATTCTGGGTTGGACATGGCTCTGTACGTTAGACAGAGATCGCCTCTGAGAAAGCGGTATGCAACAGAGAACAGTCTTAGCTTTTTCAATCATGCTGCATAGGACAACTGTTTGAGGCCAGTAATCCTCTTGGTTAGGTACCTCTGTGGTCTCTCCAGCTGCTGGAGATGTCTAGCCAGGTACATTCCAATTGGTGCATTGTACTCAATAATGGGTCTGATGAGGGAAGAGTAGAGGGGCACCATTACATCCTTAGATCTTGATGCAAACCCTTTCGTGATCAGATGGGTCATATAGATGGATTTTCTAACCACTTTGGCAACATGGTTATCAAAGGAAAGCTGACTATCTACTTGATATATAATTCTGGCATTTGTAAATAAATGTGAAATACAGGCATGTTTCTTGAGTGTAAAAGAATACTGTGAAATGTGGAACTGCAAAATATGTGACAACATTGCACTCTACTGGCCCAGTGAAGCATGTTGTGACCCTTTCATGTTAGAATTCGGCTCCAGTGCGTCTGGATGAAGGTTTCATGCTCACTGTTTTAAGGCTAAATTTTATGACCAGAATTTAAATGTGGAATTTGCTTTATTGCTCTGGTTTCTGTTAGAATATACATGTGAAATGTCTTCTATTGTTGTAAGTTCTGAGCAGGTGTTACATTGCTAAATAATGCAGTTTGTGGCCTGAGAACTCCAGGCTAAGTGTCAAAAATGATGTAATTTGGGAGGGCCTTAGAGACATGTTTGTTAGTAATGTTTAAATACTATTTCTCACAAGAAACTAAGAGCATTTTGATCTTGGATATCTAACTCAGCTCTCTGCCAAAGCTCACATGTAAGTTTTTAGCACTGTGATTTCTTGTATGAATAGTTAAAGCTAGTAAAGATTAATTAGGCATTTTTCTTTCAAATCAGACCTGTCCTACTATATTATTTTAAGTTTCTGTGTGATCTCTGAACTTTTAGATATCTCTGTGGTGTAGTAGTTTTGTCTTGTGTTTTAATTATTTATTATTAAATATTTTTAAAACCTTCCAACTGTGGCTGGTTTGTGTAGAGATAAGCTCTAGAGTACATTGCATATTTATAGAGGTTATTGTAATAGGCCACTCTAAAGTAAGCCTTGACTGTTAGTCATACTACCATTGGATTATAATATTGCACAGTAATAATTGGACACCCTTTAAGGGACTTTTAGTAGCTGATATTATTAGCTAGGTGGTGGCAGGGATTACTACTGTATGGTCCGGGTAAAGGGGCACAGCTGGAGAATCTGTGTCAGCCTTTCCCAGGAGTGTCTATGAAGTTGTATAAATACTTATCTCAAAGTGTGTGTGTGTGAGTTGTGTCAGCTACTTGGCAGGGACACGAAGCACTGGTTGGACAGAGAGGGTACTGGAGGTTTTAGCTTGCCCAGCTAGGCTGAGACCTGGACCCTGTAGCTGTGCCAGTGGGGAGTCTTATTGGGGACCTGGTGAGCAAGGTAGCAACCAGCCCCAGACTGACTGTGATCTCTGTGTGCACTTAAGGGAAATTGTACTTTACTGAGTGTATTAGTTATCATTTTCTCTTCTATGAGACAATCCCCCTGGTGTTAGTGGTGAGGATTGAGGCTCCTTGATTGCTGGGCCAGGGCACGGTCGTCACAATCACCACTATATTTCTTGTCCAAGAATCATTGTGATCCACCATCTGACTTTTTCCTAATGTCAACTTTTCCTCTTCCTTCTCCCTTTGACCTCCCGTCTCCTCTAATGATGATTATAGCCTAAGTAAACACTATATGCTAGCAACCAACTGTCTCCTCAGACTTTACAATATTCTTGCTCCCATGTTTGTACATATGTATAGATCTTAATTGGAACATCATTATGGACTGCTTCTAAGCCTACTGTGTTACTGCTTTATGACAATTCTTTGTTTTGATTTTATACAAACTATATCCTGGGCTGTGGGTAAAATGGGTCTTCTATGGATAAGTCCATGGCTCTAGCTAACAAAATACATGTATAGATACATACATACCCACACAAATTATTCCACAGCAAGTTTAAATCTGAAAGTTTGTAGTAGTGTTATTATAGAGTTAACTATTTAAAGACTGGACTAGCTTACAACAGTTGTGGTTTCCTGATTATAAAAGGCATTTCTGCATGTCTGGCAATACAACTCAAGTTACTGGTGCCTCCGGTGCTACATACTCTGAGTGAAACTCCAGTGCTCCAGACTAGCAAACTTACAGTAAGTTAAATCTGTCATCTAAATCTGTGAAGCCACATGGGCTGTATTCTATCAGTTAGCTGCTGCAAAACTGAAAGGGTCAAATTGTGATGTACTTTGCTGGCAGGTTTCCTGTGCTTTAAACTTAAAATAGAACAGACTGAGGCAGACTGGAAGGGCGGCCTTCAGTCAGCTAGTATACCGCAAGCCTGAAATAGTTCATAGCGCAATGAACTGTCCGTTACACAGCTGCATTTGAGACCAACGTCTTCAATGCAAACACTTTCTTTTTGTCAGTTTTTAGGTTGTGCCTTGAGTTTCATTAATGTACTTCCTTATGCTGATCTCACAGTAGATAATTTCTGGTAAATCACATGCTGACTTTAGGCTTCCGTCCATCTGTTGAGTCAGCTTCTTAGAATATTTTTAATAGTACATGCAAAAATGTCTTCTCGTGTTCGCAAGAGAAAATGAACTAGTTTCCCCAGCAAGTAAATAATGATAATACCTGCAACTGTTCTCTTCACCCATTCTTACACTGCAAGGTATGACTACTTTGCTTTATTTATTTTTGTTTGTGTGGGGTAGCATATTTTAACAGCAAACTACTGCTGTCACTGTGACCCTGTCTACCCAACAAAAAGGATATAATTAACTTGTTCAGCTGTATAACCTTTGAAATATGTAGCGTCAACCACAATGTTTTATTTTCCTGCCCATTTGTGAACTAGCTAAACATCAGAGCAAATCCACCAATACATGCAGTTAGTGGTGGGACTTCAGTTCTTCTGGGCAGACAATTAACAATGGTTTGTCTGATGCAGTATTTCTTTTCACAAAATTTTAAGTGATGTTTGCTCAAGAACACACTTCCTTTGTCTTCTGAAGATCCTGTACAGCATTAGTTTGAAGCACATTCTGTTTACAAAGAGTCTTTTAGATCCTGTTGTAACATGTGGCATTGATAAACTATGTAGCTTTAACTGTGATGACTCTCCAGTTCTGCAAAAGCATACAGATGCTTTGCACAGAAGGCCAAACACGGCTCTTGTCAGGATTTAATGATCACTACAGACTGCTGAAATTCCAGAATTGGACATTGCAGGATTGGAAAAGGAGACAGTCAGTGAAACTGTAATGTAAGATGATGCAGCCATGCGCTACTAAAAGACTGTCATTGGGTGTGTTTTTTTAACATCTTTTGAACTCATGATCTCACCCCCAACCATCAAGCCTCCATCCCTTATCAGACCACTCATTCCCTTAAACTCCTTTGTCCTAGAACCAAAGAAGAGGAAGGTGCTTTAACTGAACAACTGAGATATACTCGCTTAAAATATCATTGATCATTGATTAGAACTGATCAACAACACAAGTGCATCCATACATCCAGCTCACATAGATCAACCAAAGGTTTTGTTTTTTTTTACTTTTTGTAGGGAGACAAGTACCCCTGCATTCTACTCCCTCAAATTAATATATGGTAAATCGACAGTTGCACACCGGTGAGTAAGGGAGAAACTCCGCAAAACACTGCCCACACAAAATGTGATTCAACTGTTACTTACAAGACTAATATTAAAGCTACAGGGAAAAGTAAATCTGGCTAGATGTGATCAGGCAGTTAGAACCTGTTCAGTTTGTCTCTGAGGGAGAGCAGGGTAACCAAGAGAGATGGAAGCATGGTCAGTGCCGTCATCTGCTGACAGGAAATGTTCATTTTAATGTTAGGTGCAACTATCTCTACTCCTCACCCTTCATCAGTTCTCCCCATGTAGCCCATTTGTTCTGTCAGGGAAGGTAAGAGCTGTGAAGGAGACATCAATATAAGCTGGTGGGGAGGGGATATTGTATTTTTGCAAGATAACATGAATTTGAATGGGAGGCAGTAGCTCTACTGAAAGGAGGAAACGCCTGAAGTGATGCTCCAGTCAAGGATCGGTTTGTTCTTGTGCATGGGCCCACTGAGCAACTGTTTGGTCCTATAATCTGTTCCACTCATGCCCATCTCTCAGCACAAGAAGTCTGGACAAAGCCAGAAACAATGGGGGACAAAGGCCGAAAAATGGGGACAGATTTTAAATATTGCTCCTATAAACTTAGAAAGTTGCTAGAACAACATGTTTTGCATTATTCTGTATTTTCTGAAGGAAATGAAGCCTGAAACTGAAATGTCTGTCATTATTTAGTGACATTAATCCTCAGTGATTTTCCATAAAGGAATAGACCAAACATATGTGGCAAAAATCTGGACATTCTGCAAAAATCTGGACAGTTGAAAGATATGTTCATGTCTGTAGGAGCCTTACCCCTGCATTCTTCAATGCTGGCAGTAGAAAAAAACCTACATAATCTTCCATAAGGTTGGAGAGCTGGAATTAGGAAGCACTTCAGCCCCCCACCCCACCCCCAGCCAGTTCCTGCAGTGAAGAGGTCCATTACTCCTGTGTCATAGTCAGGCCTCTCTCCATCTATGCCATGGAACCTTCCTAGCAGATCTTTTGATATACTGTTAGTACCCCCCAACCTGTTAGGTAGATACATCGGCTGTACTAGGCTATTGCGGCTACACACTTCTGCATCTCCAGTGTGCTCACCCAGAGTGCTATGCACAATTTGGTACCTTAGCATTTCCCAAACATCCCCAGGAACTACAGTTCTTGACATATTCCCAAAACATCCCTGTTGCAGGAACTGCACAATATTCCTCAACATTTCCTCTGTAGGAACTGCCATTCTGAGCATTTCCCCATATTGATTTCCAGGGCAGGGTTTTAGTTATTAATGTAGTTATTTATAAAAAATCAGGGGAAAAAAACAGGCATGTTCAATATTAAAAAAGTAGAAAAACTAAGTGTAAAAAGGATGGCACAAGCAAGTATATTCAGTCATTTTTGCTTTCTTTTTTACAGAGACATAAAGTAAATATAGAGGGTGCTGCTTTTGCAGTTTACATAACTGTAAAATAACATATTTATAACTATTTGTCTCTTACAAGTTGAGCAAGTAGGATCCATCAAACAGCAACATTTTTTTTCTGAATGTTATCTCACCTATATTCCTGGCCTCAAGGAGGCCTTGTAGGGCACTTCAGTGTCAGCATAAAGGTAAACTGTAGGAACTTGGATCCTAGGCTACCTCAAAAGAGGTAACTAGTTATGCCATACTTTCAGGGACATGGAGAGTGGTTCCCTTAAGTGGCTCATGTGACATGTAAAAGGATCAGAATTTGATTCTATATAAGCACGTCAAATAAAAAAGAAACCACAACAGCACAGTGTTTTTGTTTGATTTGCAGGCTTATCTTCATATACCATTGCTTGTTGTGCTGCTTAATGTTAGCAAAGGAATTTTGTTGATTAATTATCAAACAAGCAACAATATCAGTATGGACCTGTCAAACAAACTATATGACTAAAAGCTGCTTCACATCCTGCTGAAATAAAGAGGTCTGAATGTGTATCAGCAGCAGTGTTGATACTTGTTTCAACATTTTCTTGTGCTGTAAGACACCTTGTGACAAGACTTGCCTCACAAACGCACTGTGACCTGTTAGGACAGCAGTACAGTAGCAGTCCTGCCCATCATGATGGATCTGGAATAACTGCAGCATGCTCTGTCTTAAAGACAGCACATGTTGGTCCACCAGCACTATTGCTAAATAAACCTGTATGTGGATCAGCTTGCCCTGGCTGTGGAACTTACAGGTCACCTTGGGTTCTCATTTCTGCATGTCACCATACAAGAAAAGTTGTGGGACCAGATAACATGAATGCTAAAGCCTTCAAGTGTGAAGGTAAAGATCTATAGACTCTTAATCTAAATGTGGAACTATAAGGGATTTTCAGACACCTTGGGAAATACTAACTAGAATGCCTTCTTAAAGAAGGGAGGCAAACATTTTTCTGCTGAATGCCACAGGAAAAATGGGTACTTACGTATTATCGCAACCACATTTTCATGCTGCGATAATTGACATAAAATTGAAGAACGGACATTTGATCTTACCTTGTAAGGTCTGTCTGATATGTGTTTTACAAGAAAGTTCAAACATTTTTAAGGTGTGATGTAAGGCTGGGTTGTAAACAGAGGGCTTGGTAAAGCAGTCACCATTTTCTTCCGCTGCTTCTTCATCGACTCTGCGGTGGCTTGACTGGAGAAACTAGTTGCAGTCTCTGGGCCCTTTTATGTGCATCAGAAGAACGTCTGATGGGAAGCAAAGACAATCAAGGGAGACTTTTTTTTTTTAAGTAGTAAACAGCAGTACTGCAAAATCTTTTGCATCTGCTAACTTCCTTTCATCCCCCCAATGCTAGTCTCACTTTATGGATCAATTATATTAGAGAGGTTAATCAGATGTTTAAATGATTTTGCAGTACTGCCGCCGTTTTCTACTCGAAAATCCCCTTGATTGTCTTTGCTTCCTATCAGACGTCTAATCCTCCAACGGATTAGCTAGCCAAAAATTGCAAGCAACGTTTGAAAACCCATACTTGTTTTACAAACCAAAAATAAATACAAAAACCACCAAGATAGTGTTTAACAGTCTACTACCCTTCCCGATCACTTTGTAAGGAGTCAGACAGGGTATACTGCTTTGGCTTTTTGTTTCCCGATGCTTTCTTTTGTCAGGGCAAAGGCTGAAAAAAAAGGAGCACGGAACGTGTTTTTAAGTGTGGAATGGGGGAACTTGCTTAACTGACATCTTGAGACACTGGCAGTAAATGGGGAACCTATTATTTCAAACCTTAATTTTTTTCATCTGAAGTGAGAAACCTTCCTAAAAACAAGAACACATTAAAGAAAACATGCGTCTGAGGTTTTCTCATACTTAATTGTTCCCAGTTGACACAAGGGAAAGCAACCACCATTCAATTGAAAATGTGGTTGCGATAATACGTAAGTACCGAAAAATGTTCACCTATATTCTTCTAAACAATCCCCTTCTTCTTTGTGAAAGCATCATTTCAGAATCTTAACATGAGTAGTGAGACAAACAGCACAGCAGACATTGTATGTTACATCCAAAAAGAATACTGGGAACATCATCAGGAACTTTACTTGCATTTCGTATAGTGACAGACACTTTTAGCTCTTGCCTTTATCAAGCCTTGAGGAAGATGGTGTTCAGATAAGAATGTTCTTCAGTGTTCTGAGAGTTCTGCATAGCAACGTGATTACCTGATTTTCTTTTTCCAATGGCTTGGAGACAGGTTTATTCATTACTGTTTCTAGACTTGTCTAAAGCATTCAACACAGTTTGTCAGAGAAACCTTCTACTTCAAATGTCCTCACTAGGTCTCTCTCAGCTGTGGTTTGAAAGCTACCAGTTCAATAGGTATCAGTCAGTAAAATGGCAATCTATAGCCTCTCTTTATATCACAGTCACCAACTAGTGTACCACAAGGCTCTATGCTTGGTCCCCTCCTCTTTTACATTTTCACCAAGACCCTCTATACATCCACACAAGAGGCCATCCTAATACAATACGCAGATGACTTCACTCTCATCTGCACATCTGACAACATGGGACACCTCCCAAAAATTACTCAGGAATCTTTAACAGCCACTAAAACATGGCTTCATAACTCATAGCTCATGCTCAACCCAAAAAAGACCACACTACTACTTTTTTGCCAAATCCCTTTCATGGAAAAACAAAATAAAGTCCTCTGATTTGATAATCCAACCATTGAAGTCACTCTTCTTGTGGCAAATTTTTAGGGGTGTTGGTGAATGATAAGCTTACATTCAACCTGCATATACAAAACTGAATACGAAAAACTCTTCAAAAATTAGGGATGCTTTACAGAGCCAAAGACTTTCTCACTGACACAACTAAACCTACACCTGCCACTACTCATCTCCTTCCCACACTTCTTTATAGTGCTGCCATCCTTGCTAACCTCCAGGCTTCACAAAAATTAAACCTTGAACAATACTATAACAAAGTTGCTAAACTTGTAGCAAATACCCCTTTCAGAACCCACCACTGTATAGCACTAAAAAGCCTACATTGGTTAGAACTGCCTCATCAACTAACATATAAGCAGCTTCTTACCACCTGTAAAATTATCTGGTATCCATCTGTCTGTCCAGTACTAAAAAACATTCTACACAACTACTGTATCTTCCCATTTGGTCCTTGCAATCCAGTGACCAAAAACTCCTGTATATCTACAAACCAATAATGGCTGCTAGGCATTGTGTGTACTTGTGCAAGGTTGCTAACGCCTGGAATTCCTTACTTATATCCATCAGGTCAATACTTTTATCTCCCATCTTTCAAAACCACTCTGAAAGACTTCCTATCTAAAATCTAGCTCTGTTCTTGTTCAAAACTAGAGTAAACTGGATCCCTAATGTGAACAAGTACCTTTTCATTCTTTATACCCCCTTAATCTGCCTTCTTCACTTGCTTACTTCTATCAAATTCTCTTCCCTAACAACCTCTCTAAGTATACCGTAAGCCTGTTTTTTCCTTACTTCATATTGCAATTCCTGTTTGTATTAGACTAATTTGCCTTTAATTTCTCTACAAACTGTCTAAAATTTCTATAAATATTAAATTATTGTCAGATAACTTGTAGGGATTCTTAACCAATGTATTTATATTTTATATATATGTGTGTGCATGTGTGTGTGTGTGTGTGTGTGTGTGTGTGTGTGTGTGTGTGTGTGTGTGTGTGTGTGTGTGTGTGTGTAATTTGTTATTTTGAAACAGTTATTTAAACTGCTTATGTTTTTGTTTTATTTTGAAGATTGTAAAATTATTCTTCTTAAAATGTTTTGTAATAATTTGGAGCTTTTCCCCCAGGCCTCTTCTGAAAATGGGCTTCTACCCAGTCAAACTTTCTCGGTAATCAAATATCAATAAATAAATTAAACCTGGATAAAGCAAGTGTACGTTGTAACTACAGCATCATTCTTCATTTTCCTGATAGTCCCCATTGTTTACATAAAAGACCAGTTTTCTGCTGGAATCTCCATCACATCAAAACTGGGCAGGAAATTCTCTGATCTTGAAGATCTCCATTTGAAGACAGAATTTCAAAGGAAAGTCTTATTGATCAATAACATTTTGATGACTGTGCCATCACTGTGGACACTAAAAGTAACCACTGGACCAAAGTACAGGACTGTCATCTGACATTGACACAAAGTGCTTACTAGCCTACTTAGGACTTATAAATATCCCACTACAGTTCATCATCGATGGACACAACCTGGAGGAAGGTGAGTAATTCTCTTACCTTGATAAGCACATCTCTCTAATAATAAGCACTGCTGGCAGGATCCAGCCAGTGCAGGAACCAGTGCATTTGTGCCTCCTACAGGGGAACTAGTTTTCACATCTTCAGTGATCAATAACTAGGGAAGCCTCCAAGATCCACATCTGCTATTGTGTTATTCTTCCTGCCTCCTTTATAGTTGTGAAACATGGGTGATTTAATAATATTACCAACATAATTTTTAAATGGGTAACACCAGCAACACCTTTGGATGATCCTTTATGTCAGGGGGAAGGAGGACCACCCTAACAACAGTATCTGCTTCAAACCAAGCCTCACCAGAATGGAGGCAGTGATTCTAAGACATGACTGATACAAGGCTGATATGCCTGATTCTTGACTGACAAGCAAGTTTTTATACTCAGTCACAGTCTCAGATCTTGGATTAGTCCATGTTTTATACTCTTTGTAGAGTCATGATTACAGATCTTGGGTTGGTCAAAAAAGAAATACAGCAAAGACACCATAAAGGTACAGTAACCATAAATATCATAAACTACGAGTAGCTGACCACTAAACATTGTTCCACAGTGCAGTAACTCCATGAAGTGAGGGCGTATTTTAAAAAGAAAGTTTGGCTTCAAATCTGTAGAAAGAGAAGGAATGAGAGAAAATGTACTGCAGGCTGCAATCAGATTTCTATGTAAATATTTTCTATGTAAATATGTGTAACTCTTCCGGCTAGGTTCATGGCTGTAGTCACCATCATTCAGTAACTACATAATCTGAAGAAGTGGAGGAATTGCTCATACCAAACAGCACCGTAGTTATAACCAGCTTTTCCCAAAGACAACTCGTGTACAACATTAGATGATACCTCAAAATCTATGAGCTGAAGATGACCTGTGTTTCAGTAGCACCATGTGAAAGTTATACAGTCAGGTGGGGAGATGCAGTGTTTTTGTCAGCTTACCCATCCCAGGGGGAAGCAAGGGGTTTGACCCTGCTGCCAGTCACACACACAGGAGTGTAATGCTGAACATGGAAACATTTGCAATGAAGTTACACCATGCTACAGGTCAAACAAGACATGCATGTAGGTATAAATGCATCCTTTCAAGCAGCAGTGACATCACAACAGCAGCAGAGAAGGATTACATATGGGAGGCTGTCTCACATGATTGACAAGACAGCCACAGCCTCACATCTGTCTGTCTTTCTGTCTGCCTGCCTGTTGCCTTCAGAGGGAACTAAATGTGCTGATAGGACTCTTACCCCTTAACCCAGTCTGGGATGGGTCATAGCCCTCTTACCCTGTTCAGCGTCTAGGGAATGAATGGGTCTGCTACCTGATCATCACAGATGGACCAAATGTCAGAATTTTTGGGCATGATTGTATATACATGTTAAATGCACACTTCTCTCTCTATAACTCTTTTCTTGCCAAGAATGTTTGCTTGCATATAGAACTTTTATCCTTCCACCAGTAACAGGCTACATAAATCTGACATCATCATCCAAATGGATTTAAAATATAATTCTGTACAGATATTTTAAAGTCCAGTTTATTGTGGATCAAGATTCAATCAATAATGTAAAATTACCAGTAAGCCATTCTGCAGGGTGAAGCTGTACATACAATATATTCAGATGCATAAGCAAAAACAGTGATATCTTCTTTTTAAAATAAGACATAAGTTTTTTGTCCTGTAGTATATTATGTTAATAAGAAATTTACATACAAAAATATTCATATAGAAGCTTATGGTTTTATCAAATGTGTCTCTCAGTTTCTTAGCTCAGTTTCATTTCAAATCTATCTCAAAAGGAAGTAAACGCATCTGAAGTGGAAACATGCAAATCACTTTTTTCACACACTTCTCTAAAAGACTAATTCATGCTACGCGGTTGCCACAAAGGGGAATACCACCTTACATCCAAAGAAGTTTCCTCCAGTGGAAAATAACATATCTTCATAATTTACTGGATGGATCTTCAATCATCTTTTTTGTTTGTTTGTTTGTTTTTGTCAAAAGTTCATGCCAGGTGTGTTTATTAATGAAAAGATAAGGAGTCCTTCCAAAAATAGTGTGACATACTTCTCAACTTGACAGATTTTCACAGAATGTCCAGATTTTGGCCTCTTATTTTTGGTCCTTTTTTTCCATAAAATGTTAGTTTTCTGGCAAAATAGTGGTAAATCATTAAATAACAAACATTTGAGTTTCAGACTTCATATCCTTCACAAAATTCATGCTAATGCAAAACCTATTATTTTATCAACTTTCAAAGTTTGTAAAAGCAATATTTAAAAAATGCCACTATTTTTTGGCCTTTGTCCCACTTTTATTTATGGCTTTGTCCAGATTTCTTGCTCTAAGAGGTTAAGAGGTATGTGCGACACTTCAGCGGTTTTGTCTGGAACCTCACATTGTATAGCACCCACGACTCAATGGTTGAAAAAATGCTTCTGTTTCTTGTCAGTGAGTAACAGAGATCATTTGCTCATTAATTTGATTTGTCTCCCTTTACAGGAAATTTACCTCACTTTGAATATTTAGTGAAAGATGTCTTCAGCAGGACTACCAAGACCACTGAAAAACATGATCCACATCTATTCTGCTCTTTGTCTATTAAGAGTCCAAGAGATAACACTGCCAGTTTAGAAAAAGCAAGAGTATCATGTCATTAGGTGGAATGATATTTATAAACCACGCTTTTTTCCATTTGTTATCAGAAACAAGTAAATCACCACTGAAATTTAAACGCAGATTGACACAATGGTTCAAAAATCCACAAGTGCATATGTCTTTAATACTGCATTAAAGCCAAAACATCAGAGTCCACTAAAGATGAGCACTTGTTTTACTGCAGTTCATAAGCATATATGGCAATGAAGAAAAGGAAAGGAAACCACTTCTATGAGGGCACATAATAAAGTTTCTTTGCACATGAGCAGCTGATCACAGCAACAAAAGCAGTTATCACTTCGTGACCACTCAGTTATAATTAAAGCATGCACTTGTGACATTATTGCTGGACCATCCCTAGTTTATGTCTGTATAGCAGCATCCACTGAGGGTAGCGGTACAAGAATGGATGTGCCATACACATGTACTGCATCCATGATTACTGGTTCTTCAGGTTTTTTGCATGGAAATTGCAGTACTGCATATGCATTACCATGATGTTTCGTCTCCATGCACGTGGTATCAGACAGTTGTTTTCTGTTATCATGATATACTCCAGGAAGCTCTGGTAGCAATTTACAAGTGCAAAGTTTGACTGAGTAGGCATATTGTGAGACCCGGGTGCCTTTCACACAACTTCTGTATTATCATTTGGCCTGCATAGTCTGTCTAATTTTGTCAATTTCATGCTGACAATTTGAAAATTTAGCTTAAAAATTCCTACTGAACTTTTTTTTTAATATTTTTCTATAAATGGCCCATAGTCTTTTAAACTGACTAAGTCTCTGTATGCTATTCACATGCTCCTTCTTACGATTTCCTGTCACTGCACAATAAAACTTCTCTTGTCTGTTGCCTTTTGCTAAATGGGACATATACCACTTCAAAACTGTCCATTTATACTAAAATAGCTTTTTATGCAAATGAATCATTATACATTTCTTGGAAGATACTTCCATTTGTACTTGAAGGTAGACCTTTTACTTTTCTCTCCAGCTAATAAAGAAATACATCTTTAAACCAAGAAATGCTGCATTACCTTTAGCACTGGATGAATGTTGACTTTCAAATCTCCACAGCAGTGATTACCCCCTGTATTACCTGTGCTAAGTACTGCCACTGCAGGTGTACCCATTCATGTCAAGTTATTTTAGACAACACCCAACACCAACACATTCCAGGTTCTAAGATTTGAGCTTTAAAAGCATAAGGCACAGCTCTGCCCTTATAGAATTTTGGGTTTGAATTTGTTTCTTATTCTGTCTTTGCCTTTATGCATTTTAACTTTCCCATCACTTTGGTGAAGATTTACTTAGTTCCATCCAATAACTTCAACAGCTTTCCAGCCATGGCATGCTTATTATGCACCTGCACACCCATGGCATGTTTATTATGCACCTGCACTGCCATGGCATGTTTGTTATGCACCTGCACAGCCATGGCACATTTATTATGCACCTGCACAGCCATGGCATGTTTATTATGCACCTGCACAACCATGGCATGTTTATTATGCACTTGCACAGCCATGGCATGTTTATTATGCACCTGCACAGCCATGGCATGTTTATTATACACCTGCACAGTCATGGCACGTTTATTATGCACCTGCACAGCCATGGCACATTTATTATGCACCTGCAACATCTTAATACAGTGTCTTTTCATTTCAAATGTTTTTTATCCATTCTGTCCTAAACAACGTTGGCCATCCTGTGTCACAAGCATCTTATGTTCATATGGCACAGGCAGAGTTGTTTTGACCATTCAAATCAGTTTCTTACTTGTATATTTATTTTGCATCTCTTTTGACTCATTCATTAGAATTTGTAAAAATGTTTGTTTCTGTCTTTCGGCTTTTCCCGGTTAGGGGTCGCCACAGCGGGACTCTGGTCCGCTAATGATTGGCAGTTGATTTTTACGTACCGGCTTGCCAGGCCTGATGCACAACCTTCAATGAAGGTACGCCCATTCACGCATATTTCCACGCAGAAGACGCTCTAGCTGAGAATCGAACCGGACAGCGTCTTACTGTGAGGCGACAATGCTACTGCAGCACCACAATTGAAATATTCCATAGACAAATCTGATCCCATTTTAAGTTTCACTCCTGAGTCACTTCTGGAGTGATCCAAGTAGTTTCTAAGTCAGTTTATGTCATAATATATAGGCCAAAGCACATCAGATCATATGATTCATCTTCTGTTGTCTACCTAAATTTTGTCTGGGCTCCATCATGGAAGAGCACCCTCCTCTGCTTGAGCAAACAAATAAGACAACTTGTAAAACCCTCTAAGGGCAAACTCGAAAAAAAAATCAGCAACCATAGCTAAGGATAACCATAAGGCATTTTTCAGCTATATCTGTAACCTAAAAGGTAGCACCCAGACATGTGCTGAACTAGCTGTGGATGGCATCACACACACTGATCCTGCAAAAATAGCTAACCTATTAGCCGACATGTTTAGTGAAAATTTCACAACATGTCCCCTCCAAACATTCCACAAAGCATTCCCTCTGCATCTCCCCCCACCTTGAATCTCCAAAGAGCAAATTATTAATGCTCTTTCCAAGGCCAAAAACACAGCCTCTATGGGACTCTATGGCATCCCAGGTTGTGTTTTAAATGGCGTAATACATGAGTTAGCAAATCCATTAGGTACTTTCTTCAATTACAGCCTGAGTACTGGTTTTGTCCCTGCTGAATTGAAAACAGCAGCTGTCATCCCCCTTCATAAAGGGGGTATAGCAAGAGACCCTGGGAACTACAGACCCATAAGCTTAACAAGCCTAATCTGTAAGGCCATGGAACAAATCATCACTGACCTTATAAATAAGGATGTAGGTGATCTCCAAATCCTTGATCCGACACAGTTTGGTTTTGTCAAAGGTAGGTCATGTCTGTTAAACCTGGTGGACATCTTTGAAAACATAACCAGAGCCATAGATGAAGGCAAATCTGTGCATACAGCCTACCACTTAGCCAAGGCAATCCCACATTCAGGCATCACTGATAAACACTCCCAGCTGAATATCATCATTTATGTCATCAGGTGGGTTGCTAACTGACTCACCGACAGATCACACTTAGTCATAGTTGGGGACTTTACTCAACCAGCAGACCTGTCACCAGTGTGGTTCCACAGTGGTCAGTGCTGGGCCCCCTATTATTTGGAATATACTTTTCAGGAGTTCATGTGAAAACCAAGGAACTGTGGCTGACTAAGTTTGGTGATGACTGCAAATTAGGTGCAATCATTGAATCCCCAAACAATGTCAGTGTACTTCAACAGGGACTTACACAAACCAGTGATTTGTGCGCCAAAGCCATGGACTCAAATTCAGTGCTAAAAAATGCATTATCATTCCTCTTGGTAAAAACGATACACCTGCAGACTGTCATAGAAATAATAATACCCTACATAACAACTCAGTAGTGAAAGACTTGGGGACATAAGTTGACTGTAGCCTAAACTTTGACCACCATGTGTCTACTGTGGTAAGTAAAGCATTCTATGTCACACACCTCATTAGCAAAGGCATTGTGAAAGAGGTCATAACACCCCTGTATTTGATCCTCATCAGACGAATAACTGGGTAAAATGCTCCCTTTGGTGTGTACCTTACCAGGGCACCTGCAGCAACTTGAGAGATCTCAGAGATTTCTAACCAAAAAAATGCAGGGTCTCCAGCACATTTCATACATTGACAGACTGAAGGCACTGTCACTGTACTCACTTTTATACAGACTACTTACAGGAGACTTGTGCCTGGCCTAAGAGCAATCTTGGATCCAAACCTAATACAAATGCTGCACATCCGCAAGTCAAATGGGACAAGGGTCACCCACTCCAGAGACCTTAATCTGGATTGTGATATAAATAGGACCTGCTGGAGAAACAAATATGTCTCTCACAGTTTACCACTTCTTTGAAATAGGCTATCTATTCACATCAAACAAAGACTCTCTATGACCCTGTTTAAGCGTAGCCTGGATGACTGGATGGGAAACTGTAAATTCCTGCTGGGGATTTCATCTATGACCCTCCTAGATATAGGCAGTCATTGCTAAGTAAGATCTCAAGTTTAGGCAAGATCCTTTATGTTGGGTTTCTGTAGTATTATACTGGGTACACATGGCAAGGCTTATAAAGACCTTTGGTTCAATAGCCCAGTAAACCACTATTAACCTATCACTTGATTGCATCCACCTTGTTATACACATATTTTGATCCATGCTTTCTAGTTTAAACTCTCTCTTTAACATCAGGTTGTTTTTACCATTTTACATTTCTACATGTTCTCAATATGGTCCTTCTTATGACTTCTGTGACGATGTGAGGTATTGCCAGCTATGCCAGTAGAAGTAGGGCAGAGGATGTTTAACATGTGCCAACACAGCTAGCTGGTATTTAGTAAAGAATTGTATGTTATTTGAATATCAAACTGATTTGATCAGCTGCTTGTATTAAAAATGTATCAACAGTGTGTCCTGCTGGACAGAGGAAGAAATGTACATGTATTATTGTAACTGTTAAAATGTATATATTATAACAGAAGATGCTGGAAAAGAAGAGGTTAATCTCAATCCGCTTGACTTTGAAAAATAGTAAGAAAGTAAATTTCTTAACTTAGGCCATAAACATTGCATCTTACAGTTCTCAATGCAGCCAGAGACAAAAGTCTGTACTAGGAAGCTTCCTGCATTGTCACAGGGTGCACTAATTGCTTCTCTGGAAGGGTGGAGGTTTTAAATTGTTTTATGACTTCCAGGAACTGCAGCAGATCTTAGGAAGGCTCTGTATGTGTGCATTATTGACACATATATGATAAATCCTGACAACTTCTAGCCAAGGGAAGCATGGGAACCAGAAGTCAGATGGCCAGATGTATGTGATATCATTCTGTAATGGGTCACTACAAATAATGTTTAATACTAGGTGAGACTGAAGTCTCAGAGCACTCTGGTTTTGTAACCTGACAAAGAAGGATCTCTCAAGTACTTCATATTGCCTTGCTCTAGTAAGTAACCAGAGAATAATAATTCTTTAGATCAGTCAGGAAAATATAGTGAGATAAGTTTAAGTATTGTTTTTCTGTAACTGTGCAAACCTGTCCACCTGTGTTATTTTTTCATATTTCTTGTGGTTGAAACTCTGATGTTTATTGTAAATAGATAATCTAAGGCACTTATTCAGCCAAAATAAGACAAAACATTGTGTTTTGTTTTATTTTGGCTGAATAAAGTTGTGAATTTGGTTTATCAGTGGCTGGCTATGCTTCCTGGGTGCCTTGGATTACTTAGTGGACTATTTGGTACCTTTGACGTTTTTTATTTTGATATTGTAAATAGATATTTAGTATTGTTTTGTTATTTTATTATTTGTTATTAAATATATTTAAGCTTTTCATTGTGGCCGGTCTTGTAGAGAATATTTTAAACTTTGAGAGGACTTGCATCTATTTGGTGACAATGTGGCCACTCCTGAAAGCCTTACAGCATTGGCCAAACACTATCATTTGTATTATTTTCACTCAGTATAACTGGGTACCCTTGTAAGAAACTTAGAGTAGCTGGCTTTGGAGTGTCTCATGGCAGTATAACTATGTTATAGTCTGGGCAGAAGGGGGACAGATACAGAAATCCAGACACCAGACTGAATGTGTTCCCTGTGTGCTCTTTAGAGAAGTTGTGCTTGATGCAAAGAGTTGCATCTGGAAATACTGGGTGTATCCATTTCTGTTCCAAGTGAACATCCCTCTCCAATGCCAGTGTTAAGAATTCAGGCTCCTTGATTACTGGCCCAGAGTGGGGATGTCACAACTTCTACAGTCAGTTTTTTGTATTATTTTAATCAATGCATATCATCTTTAATTGTCATTTTGATGAACTGAAAACACGACTGTTTTGTGAAATACTTAACATCCTGTTAGCAGAATATTCAGTGATGTGTATTCAGCAGGTATTTTTACAGTTCACATTATGATTAATTATTGCTCAAGTATTAAATCTTGCTTAAAGAACAATCACTTCTGCATGTTTTTATATGTATCACACACAGAGGTATCTCCTACTACACCTCCTCGGATTTCCTTAAACTGGTAATGTTTTATTTGTGCCATTCACTCCACGGTAGTTTTATTTTTTGTATTGTCTCAGTTCACACTGTCCTGAATCATTTTGTATGTCATCTCAAAATGCATCAAAAGTGTACTTTATATGGCATGACCTCGTGAGCTTTAATGTTTCTGGAGGTTTTCTCTCAAGAACTCCTTTGAAAATAGGGACAGCCCAGATGGAGATTTCCTGTTAACAAATGTAAATAAGTAAGAAATTAAGTAAATAAATAATCTGATTCCTCTTTGGACCCTAAGATGTTCTGTAGATAAGACAACTTTCAAATTTAACTGATTCTTTAAAGCCTTTGCAATTTATTTCAATGATTTTGTAGCTAGTTTAGTTCTGGCCACCAAATGTATAACTTTTAATTTTAGTAATACTGGCACTTTTTGACATTTGAGAGGTATTTAGCTGCATAATACATTTCTATTTTATATGTTCTCAATAAATTACCTTAATTTCTGTGACAGTGTTGAAAGAGTAATTATATAATTAGCAGTCATTAGTAGTCAAAGCCGTGCATGCTTGTTGGACACCCAGTTAGCATGCTCATTGTAAAAGAAGCAAATTCAAATAGAAACAAATCCAGCTGCTACACTATCATAACTCATCTGGGTTGATTGCACTTTTGCCCACCTACCTTGCTAGAACTTTAAAGAACATCCTTTTTCTCTTCATATTTCTTTCCTTTGCTCCCTTATAAAGCTTTGATTTTGTGGTACATCCCATAACACTGCAGTAATTAGTAAATGTGAGCCAACTTTAACTTCCTAGACTTCAGCAAATGCATATGGATGCAAATTATTCTCTAATATTAATTTCTAAGGTGAATTAAACTAAAAATCAAAAATTCTCTGGTCCTGGCCATTTCTCCCCATAGTTAATTTAATAGTCAAAAGTAAGCATGCTGATAAGACAACAGTCAGCATGCTCAATATAAATCAAGCAATACCCCAAAGAAAATACATTTAAAACTGCTTGTCCACACTAAGAGGAGAAATGCAGCTGTTTAAAATGTAGTAAAAAATGGAGCAGAATTCTACAATGTGATATAAAAAAGCAACTTGCATGGCTGTCAATGCCCAGAGCACCCATTCTAATTAACATTATTTAGTGACTTTAACCTCAACGATTTGCCAGAAAACTACAACTTTTATGAAGGAAAGACCAACAATATGAGGAACATCTGTGCATTCTTTGAAAATCTAAATGTAAAGGAGGTAAAAAAGCAATGAAAATGCCAAAGTACCTCTAAAAAAAAGAAATAGGCAGAGAGCAATGTACTGTGCAGTCTTTTGCACAGTATGTGTCTTACTTTAACCTCAACGATTTGCCAGAAAACTACAACTTTTATGAAGGAAAGACCAACAATATGAGGAACATCTGTGCATTCTTTGAAAATCTAAATGTAAAGGAGGTAAAAAAGCAATGAAAATGCCAAAGTACCTCTAAAAAAAAGAAATAGGCAGAGAGCAATGTACTGTGCAGTCTTTTGCACAGCACAGTATGTGTCTTGCATGAACCAGAATACCAGAAGTTGGCAAAAGAGCACTAAAGTCCATTTACGCAACTTCATTATTTAGAAAAGTAAGGACTTACTTTCCTTAAATAATGTCATTATGTAACAGCAACAGTCCACTACTGGGTGTGGGTAACATGGGATTTACCCACAGTTGGCTTTGTTTAATCACGTCAACTATTGTTAAATCCTGTGTTACCCATATTCAGTTGTGGGTAATTGGTAAAATATGACCGGCATGTTTATTCGTTTTAGACCAGCATCCTTATTCAGTCAAGCACATTTTTCTTAACTGCTTAGGCCTTATTAGAAAATCAGATCAATTTTTATAAGTACTTTGGATTCACTGGCAAATAACAGTTGTGTTTCTACCTACATAAACTATTCTATCTCACTTCCAAACAGTGATTGCCACTTTTTGCTAATTTTAGCAACCACAAATCATTTCAAGTATTTCTACATAATTATGTTTGGACTATTAAATGGAAATTGCCTTGTTTTTTACTTTTACCCAGTTCATTACTTCACAAAAAAATCATTCTTTTTATTTGTTTCAGCATCTGATCATTAGCTTGTAGCCTTTTAATGGAGCATATCACTGTATGTTACTATTAACATGATTGGTTGTACTGTTCTATGAAAACCACTTAACACTGCCCGTTGTAAATAATAGTTGCATAAGGAATCCACTGTACATTAATTGTTGCAGCATTTAGCCATTAATATTTCTATATGATAAACAATTTTACTTCTGTTGCTTTTGGAAAGGTTGCACACATTGCTAATTGAAAACTGTACTGTATTATTTTTAGAATGCACTTGTTATGTCTCCAAATCATACTGCTTAAATTGTTTTATCATATAAACTCTTTTTAAAAAGTCTTTTGTTATGTTACACATGACCACTCCAATTTCCCTTTCTGTAGATATTTTTTACGTAAACAACCACTCATATAATATTTTGATAAACATATGGTTCTCTTCTCCCATGCTGCATCACAACTTCTTGGTCATACTTTTCAGCCCAATTCTTCTCCAGGCTTGGGTGTGAGAGTGGCCCTCACCACATGACTTGGCCTTGTTGCAAGTTTGTTGCATGTCTGCATCACACAACCTTAAAATAGCAATACATAATAAACACTTAGAATCAGAGACAGAGCGGTACACATATTACAAGCAAGGATGCTTCCATGAGGACACTAGGGATCCCTAGGGATCCACATATTCACTACAGTGGATTCCTCATTTTCTTGTTTTCTACTGAATTAATGGAGAAGTAAAGGCAAAACATAAATAAACACTTTGACTAGAGCTTCATTTCCATTTTTGGTACTAACATTTGTGCTGTATCACTTTGTTATAATTATTTTATAGGTAGTTCAGACTCAAGATGGTTGTATAGAAACAGCTATTCGAACTTTTTTGAGACGACTACTTTTTCTGACAATGCAGTTCATCATGTCATTTTACATATCTTATTCCTTCAATATCATTGTCCGACTTAAAACTGTGTTGCCTTAACTTCATGGAACATTTCTGAATAGCTTTTGAAACAACTGTCGGTAGATTACTTTAAGTGGCCTCCCTTAGTTGTGTTAGAGTGCACTCACTAGACAGCAATTTAGCTTTATTAGAGAGGGTTTGCTGTCCTTTTTAACAAGTAAATGTGGCATTTTTTGTTTAAATTTGAGAAGAAATGTTCACATCTCTAACTGAAAAGGCAGAATGAATGTGTTGAGAAAGGGATGGAGAGACAGATGGTCTGCTTCTGATTCTCATTGAAGTCTGGGAGAAGCAGCAGGCATTCCATTTATGAGAGGGACAGAGAGCATAATGCAGTGCTACTGTCAGATGTGCTGTCTACTAGAAAATTAAACACTTAGGAAAAAGGCCTTATCCCATCTGCACCAGTCCTGATTCCTTTTGGAAGTCCACCAGTCTCTTCTCTGCCTCATTCAGTCAATTCACACCAAACTATGTCAAATAGCAGACTGTCAGCCAACAAGGCCACATTCCCTGAAAGGAGTCCACAACTTCATACTAAAAGGTTATCCGGCAGGGTGTGGTTCATATAGGGTACACAGAAAAGAGGTATGAGGGTGAGGAGGATGTCAGTGATCAGCCATGAATTAACAAAACTGGCACACCAAAACTACTTGCACCAAGAACCCAAGCAAAAGAAACTTCAAAACTGGCCTTTATTGAACAAAGTAGTTAAGCGCTTTATTCCTGTGAGGGACCTCTTCAGAACTATTCCATAAAAGAGTTGCTCACATGAAATACAACCAGAAATTGCTTGACTACAAACATCCATCAACTTTTAAAGTGGTCTACCATAAAATCATATATATGTATGCATGTAACCTATAACTTGTTAAAACAAATTAAAACAAGCACCATATATATAAATACAAAAATATTATAAGTATTATTAAGAACAATTGGTTCATTATTTCTTCTAATAGCCACCTCCTGAAATTGTTAGGGTCAGTACCAACAATAGTATATAGGAAGGGTACATGTTTTAAAGTCGTTTTTGAAATGGCAATTTCTTTTCATATGGTAGGTGATTTGGGTCGTTGTTCCACATGTAAGTATATATTAATGGGTAGTTCTTTTAGTTTGAATGGACATAAAGTGAACACCAAAGGTAAACATAATTGTGACTCTAGTTGGGTTGTATATGCTGCTAACTGTCAATTTTGTTCTGCCTTTTACATAGGGAAAATGACTAGGAAAGTGAAAATGATTTATGAACATGAGAGGGATATACGCAATAAAAGTGAACTTAATGCATTATATAGACACATAAAGGAGTATCCGACTCATGGATTCAAGTATTTTGTATTAGAACAAGTTGGTAGAGATGCAAAAGGAAAAAATATTGAGGACCATTTGTTGGTTAAGGAATTAATGTGGCAATTTTCATATTTATATATACATATGGATATATATATATATATATATATATATATATATATATATATATATATTTTTTTTTTTTTTTTTTTTTTAATTTTATTTTTATACTATTTTTGTAAGATTTGGTGCTTGTTTTAATCTGTTTTAACAAGTTATAGTTACACATATATCATTTTATGGTAGACCACTTTAAAAGCTGATGGAAGTTTGTAGTCATGTGATTTCTGGTTGTATTTAATGTGAGCAACTGTTTATGGAGTAGTTCTGAAGAAGTCCTTCAAGGGAAGAAAGCGCTTAATTGCTTTGTTCAATAAAGGCCGGTTTTGAAGTTTCCTTTGCTTGGGTTCTTGGTGCAATCAGCCATGGGTTAGTCTGTGAAGTGATGCTCAGGATGTGACAGCATAAGCCTGTTGTGGAGTATAAAGCATATTAACTTACATGAAGTAATTGTAAGGTCAGATTTAGAGAACCAAGATGCATGGGTAATGTTTTAACTTTAGAGAGCTTGAAACCAGGTGATGATAAAGTTAGAGCTGTAAGATAAATTCCTCTAGAAGGGGGATAAATAAGTAGATATGTGATTTCTCAGTATGAATCAGTCATTTTTGGAATTTATTCTGAATGTGTTAGAAATAATGTTCCATTAGGAAAATTAATGGCAAAATATGTGACATGGGACTGTAGTGTAGAACAAGAAAATACATTTTAATTGCTTAAACAATTAGTGACAGAACCATCCACTGGTGTGAATAAGCCATTTTGCAAGTAGGTGAAAACAGTCTGGAACTGTACAGTAATCTTTCATGAAAATAAACTAGTTGCAAAAGGGTCCAGTGTCTTTAATGACTCTCAGAAAAGACATGATCAGGAAGGAAAAACTGCTAAGTAAAGTACACCACTAAGAAAAGTTCCATCTCCATGTTTTTGGAAGAATAAAGCTCATGATTTTAAGCTACTGCAGAGTATATCCAAGAAGTCATTGCACAAGGCAACACCAAGAATGTGAAGGACATAATTACAGTTGTGATGCCCCTCCTCTGGGCCAGTAATTAAGGAGCCTCCATCCTCACCACTGACACTGGTGAGGGATGGTAATTTGGAACAAAGATAGATACGCACAATATTTCCAGATGCAGCTCATTCATGTCCTAGGGCTGGATTGCCTTCTCTCTTACCAGGCCCCAAATAAGACTACACACTGACCACAGTAGAGTTGATCCTCAGCTGAATGTTCCAAGCCAAGTCCTCCACCACCCTCTCTTTGAGATTTGATTTTCACACACTCAGACACATCTGGGAAAGGCAGGCACAGATTTACCAGCTTGCCTCTCTGCCCAGACTATAAGGTAGATACTGCCACCAGAATACACCAAAGCCAGCTAATCTAAGGCTGTTAAAATGTACCTAATTACACTGAGAGAAATTAATACTGATACCAATGGTAAAGTTGACCAAACAGGAAGGCTTTCAGGAGTGGCCAAAGTGTCACAGAGTAAATATAAGTACTCTCAAAGGTTAAAATATTCTCTAAAAGACCAGCCACAATGAAATGTTTAAATAGATTTAAATTGATTTAATAATAAATAATAAAAGAAAATGAAATTACTAAATATATATTTACAATAAACACCAGAGTTTAAATCACAGAATATATTAAAAATAACACAGACGATGGATAGATTCACAGATACAGAAAAACAGTACCTAACTAACCTCACTATATTTTCCTGACTGAGCTAAAGAATTACTATTCCCTGGTTACTTATTAAAGCAAGACAAGAAGAAGTGGGTGACTGATCCTTCCTTGTCAAGTTGCAAAAACAGACTGGCCTGAGACTTCTGTCTCATCTACTATTAAAACATCATTTCAGTGCTGGATTACAGAATGATATCACATACATCTGTTCATCTCACTCTGGTTGCCACACTACCCCCTTTACTAGAAACTGAACCAGAATCTAGCACTTGTCATAATACACACACACACACACACACACACACACACACACACACACACACACACACACACACACACACACACACACACACACACACACACACAGAGAGCTTTTCTAAGATGTGTTATACCATCTGGAAGCTGTAAAACCATTTCAAAAACTTCTACCCCTCCAGGGTAGCAATTAGTTCACCTTTAAGGACAATGCAGTAAGATTCCTAGTCCTGGTTTTCACAGACATTTTGTCTTTGACTACAATCAGAACTGTACGATACAATCTTTATGGCCTAAACCTGGTAATCTAATTTCAGACTATTTTTCAAAGTTAGTTGGACTGAGATTAACCTCTTCTCTTCCAGTATCCTCTGTTAAATATATTTATTTCAACAGTTAAAATGCAGTCTGACATACAGGTGTATTTCTTTTCTGTCCAGCAGGACCCACTGTTGGTACATTTTAACACAAGCATCTTTACAAATACATTTTCAGCACAAGCATCTGTACAAATCAGTTTGATATACAAATGACATATAATTCTTTACAAAGCTCCAGCTAGCCATGCTGGCATATGTTACACATCCACTGCCCTACTTCTCCTGGCATACAGTATTGAACAACATAGATAAGAATTACTAGCAATGAAAAGAGATGAAAATAGAAAATATGCTTAGTTGCTCATATTTGTTCATATATGCCAAAGCAGCAAGATGATTTTCTTGAATAACATGAAGTATATGGGATACATTCACAACAGCCTAGAAATAAGAAGAAAGAAAAATAATTTTAACATTTTATGAAGAATGACCCTGAGAAGCAAATGTGACAAGACGTTGTTACAATAGACTGACCAGAGCAGGAATCTGCATTGAAGCCTGAAAAACTGTCATAGCTTTCATTTACAGAAGAGACTGGTTGCATTCAAGGCTGATAAACTAATGGAACCAAATAATTTAAGGAAAAAAAAAATAGCAAATTATGTAAGCCTCATTTGACAGTCGTGAAGCATAATGAAAGACTTTGTTATGTATTATTTTATCTTTTATCTGTACAGAAAGAGCAACAGCTTCAAAATTGTGCTGTGTACAATGTTTATCATACAGTCCAAAGGAAGAGATGATTGCTTATTCAGTTCCAGGAAAGCCAAGGAGAAAAATTATAACATATTTGATTCATTTTCAGAATGGTGCATATTCAATACATGCTGCCTGAGGTGCTGCACTGAAAGCTCTATTTTCAAGGCAAGGAATTCCATACATGGTAATATTAGATAATAGTTCACAATGTGCAAGTATGAAGTACAAGCAAATTCTGGAGCAGGGGTAGTTGCAGCATGTTATGTCTAGTCCTAACCACACATAATCCATTAACCAAGACAAGATGGTCCTGACTCTCAAGAGCCACATGAAGAAGCCACAGAGCACCAACAGTGTCCATTACATGACTCAAAATTAGGTTTATTGGAAGAAAATCTCCACAAAGCATTAATGGTGAATATTAGGTGGGCTCACAATTAGGTTTATTGGAACAAAGAATTTCTTCATTACAAAGTATTGGTCTGTCACCTGACCGGTTACTAACTGATAGGAAGATGTCCTACATCACATCTTCTAAGACACTTGAGAATCAAATCTAGGTGCAAGAGCAAACTGAAAGATAAAACAGCAGAGATAGAAACTTTTTAATGATATCATGCAAGTCCGCTATCTCTCTGACAGAAATGACCAGAGTGAGAATTTTGCAAAGCAACTGAAGACTGCTGTTTAGAAGTAATGTGAGCAGCTAGGGTTATATGTTGTCCATACTACAGATAGAAATATGCTTCTGACTATAGTGGAAACACAATGACCAAACAGGAGAGAGTTGCCCAAGTGCTCAGATCTCGTATGACTGTATCTGATTGAACATTAGCACCACTTATGACATATCAGCTGGGAACTTCTTTTTTGCTGAATACCACTATGTTGACCATTTTTTGCATTGAGCTTGAAACCATTTTCAGAACACCATGCATTTGCATATTCCAAAAATCTGTGCAGCAGTTTAGTACCAGTGGATGAGAAGATAACAATACCCAGCTTGCAGACATTAGCAAAGTGGGTCAACTACACTTCAGGGATATTGCCTTGTATGTCAGCAAAATAAATGCCAAACAGGAAAAGGCCCATCAGTGTCCCACTAGTTATAATTTTACATTCAGAAAAGGGTACCATCAACTTTCATTACTTGGGACATGTTGGATAGCAAGTTTACAATCCAGTGGGCAAAACAGGTGTTTACATTGAGTTTGTCTAACATTTCAATAATCACAAAAATGTTTCATAATGTAATCAAACAAAAAATCCTAGAACACTGTGGTTATGGCTTCCAAGAACCTGTTCAAATTTGTATCCAGTGGAAATTTATTGCAAATAAATAAATAAATCATAATCATTAAGCACTCTGTTAAGAACTTCATCAGAGCTACCTACACTGACTCATCTTTGATTTAAATAACCAATGTAATCACATGACAAAAGAAAACCTCTCCAAGACATTCTTAAAAATACAGTCACCTCAAAAATGCTAAAATATCAGAACTTCCTGGTAAAATTCAAAACATAAATATATATATAAGAAATTGTTTGCAACATTAAATACAGTAAAAAATTAATGTATTTATTTAACCCACTGTAATGTGGTACTAGGAAAAGTACTTTGTGTTCGACAGTGAATTTTGGCCTAATATTCTTCTCTAAGATTTTTGAACAATATTTTTATTCTGTGGACAAATTCCTCTGCTAAGTGTGATGAATTTTTAGATACATTAAAAACAGTGTAGACTTTCTAAGTTTTACATCTGACAAGAGTAAAAACAACATTAGTTATTTGTATTTCACAGTTTCAAAAAATACAGCATACCATAGATGGGAATAAGACATTTTTAGGAAGCCATCTTTTTCCAATGGTTACCTGCATTACTCAAGTAAACACCCTTTGTTGCAGAGAAAGAGTTTAGTAAAAGGGCAGATGATGAGGTTATCTAGATCAGTATCTGATGATAGCCAGTTCTTGTTAGAATTGGACAAACTTAAGATATTAATTTTGGAAAGGGCTTACCCCATCAAATCATTGAGTAACATAGCCATTGAAGTGGTCTCAGGAAGAGTGGTCACTTACAAAGCAATTTAGATTATTCAGTATCTTCCGAGTTTGGGTATTAAACAACACTAGGAACAATCCAATGCCATGATCCTCACATTTAACCACAGTGCAGGTGATTTGAAGAAGATGTTTTGCAAAAATTGGTCAGGGGTGTATGGTCCAACTGGTCTAACTCAGAAACTAGGTGAAGCCCCTAGTTTTATGTTTAAATGTGTGCAAATGTTAAGGGTAATTGGAAAAAAGGGACCACAGAAGTGACTGAAAACACTGACAAAAACAGGGGGTTGTACATGTGGGGGGGGGCTTGCTCATAATGCAGGTTTATTTATGACAATATAAATATCATCATCCCCTCTTATTCATAAACTTTATTTTGCATGGGTGGATACAAGTGTTCAACAAGAGGGGTAGTTTACCTTGCATCCTTCCTCACATACCCAGTATTTTACATAGGGAAGACTGAGCATGCATTACAGACTAGGATTTATGAACACACACTTATGCAATAAAAAGGGAATGAAAAGAACACCCTATGTAAACATTCAAATTGGCCACTGTCCTCAGCGCCTGTAACATTTTTAAAGAAGTTTACTAAGTTCAGGAACAGAACCCGCCATTCAAAAAATGAACTGAATAAAGTCAGGATAAGTTAATTTACCTTTATCTGCATAAATGAATTCTGTTATGATATATTCTATGACTTATGAATCACCTATCACCTATCACCATCCCTATCCATCAATCTCTACAACTTTACCCAATTAATCCACACTATCACTCGACCAAATACAACTAATCCCCCTGGAACCATTTTAGATTGGATCTTAGTCTCAAATCCTAATAAAATAACTAACTCTGGCACAATTCCTGATACCATTAGTGACCACCTCCCAGCCTTCATCCATCGCTCCACTAACTCTTCCCCATACCAGCATCAATACATTCACTCTCGTAACCTCACTAACTTTAACCCTACAACTTTCTCAAACATATGCAAACAAATGAACTGGCAATCTCTAAATACCCTTCCCCTTGACAAAGCCTTAGACTACTTCAACTCTATCTTCCTTGACACCCTAAACTCCCTAGCCCATCTAAGATATAAAAGAATAAAAACTAACATAGCTCCATGGCTATCCAAACAAACAAAACAGGTCATGCACCAAAGGGACAAACTTTGGA
Source organism: Protopterus annectens (assembly GCF_019279795.1). NCBI lineage: Eukaryota > Metazoa > Chordata > Ceratodontiformes > Protopteridae > Protopterus > Protopterus annectens. The sequence goes on along the minus strand of NC_056732.1, from coordinate 1,025,351,723 downwards.
AGCTCTACCAAAATAATAAACTGCCCAATACCCTGCTTCAATATAAACAGCTTTGTAACCTTGCAAAACAGCTAATAACCACAAAAAATCCTACTATATCACACTCCAGTCCAATAACAATAAAAACCCAAAGCAATTCTGGAACTCAATAAAATTGCTCCTCCATCCAGGCTCAAAGAATAATCCCTGTCCAGACCCAAGTAAATTCAATCTGGAACTAGGCTCTGAAGTCAATTCATTTTTCACAGAATCCATCTCTGCCCTTACCAAATCCTTTCCTAATAATAACCCAACTGCCTATCACACTTCCCCCTCAAACCCATCTAACAACCCTCCTCTACTGTTTGAGCTCAAACCCATCTCCACTAACTTCATAAAAAGACTCCGATCCAAACTTAAACCATGTACTAATACTCCTGACAATATTCCTGCCTGTTACCTAAATTATGCTGCTGATGGTATTGCTCTCCCAATTAGCATCTTCATAAACAGATCCATAAATGAATCTTATGTCCCTAAACTTTGGCGCACAGCTTATATCATACCTCTACACAAAGGTGGCAAAAATACCAGAGTCTCTAATTTCCGCCCTATTGCCCTGCTCTCTCCACTCTCCAAAATCCTTGAAAAGTGCATCCACCACCAACTTATGCCATTCCTGACCCAAAACAGTCTCCTCACACCCACTCAGCATGGCTTCCGCCCTGCCCACAGCACCATTACCGCTCTTCTCTCCTTCCTTGAAACTGTCAATCAAGCCCGAAACTCAGGTCACCTAGTTTCTACCATACTACTAGATCTGTCTAAGGCATTTGACACCATTTCCTACAAGCACTTACTCTGCTATCTCTCAAACCTTCACCTCTCACCAAAAACATTATCCTGGTTCTAAAGCTATCTATCTGACAGATCTCAGGCAATCAAATGGAAGAACTCCACCTCTTCCTTCTTACCTACCCCAACTGGAGTTCCTCAGGGATCCATCCTTGGGCCCATGCTTTTCAACATTTTCATCAATAACTTTCACACTGCTATTCCTGACACAAAAATCATTCAATATGCAGATGATTCTACCTTAATCTGCTCTGCTACTAACCTCTCCAAACTGCTGACAAAAACCCAAGCTGCATTCTCCGCAGCAGAAAACTGGATGCACCATAACCACCTCTCTCTCAATGCAAATAAATCTAAAATCCTACTGCCCCCTCTAAGACCTTTTCATTCAACAAAAATGATTTCAAAGTTCTTAGCCAAACTAACTCACCCATAGAAGTGGTGCCTTCTGCAAAACTCCTAGGCATAACTGTGGATGAACACCTCAAGTTCGACACACATATACAACAAAATATTAAAAAAAAAACACCAAAAGCTAGGTATGTTGTATAGGAGCAATCGCTTTCTCTCTCACTCCACTAGACATACTCTAGCCACTACATGTCTTCTCCCTTCCTTATTATACGGGGCTCCTCTCCTAACCAACCTGTCCACCTCTACAACCTCCAAACTAGAAAACTGCTACAATAAAATCTCTAAATTTGCCACAAATTCAAAAAATTCCACCCACCACTGCCTCACCCTTAAATCATTACATTGGCTCGAACTTTCAAACCACCTTGACCACCTGCAACTATCCACCGCACATTGACTTGTATTTCATCCTACAAAATGCCGTGCTCTAGCTAATATCCTTCCCCCTCATATTCCTAATAGAACACTCAGATCAGAGCACCAGAATCTAATTGCTATCCACAAACCTAAGCGTCCTGCTGGCCAGCTTCTCCTCTCATATGCTCTAGGCAAAAAATGGAATGCCCTCCCCACCTCACTATGAACCACTCCTAACTCTGACAACTTCAACACCCAGCTTTTCAAACACCTGTCCACTAAATGGAAATGCACCTGCTTCCACCCTACTTAATCTCCTTTCTACGTCTATACCCTAGGGGTCCCTTCTTTTCATACTTTAACTCTCTACAATCTCCCATAGTCTTATACCTATTACCCTTCACAAGCTCCCTATAACTCCTTAACTTTACTCCCTCTAACCTTCTAACAATTACTACAACTATGCTCACATGAATCAACTTTGTAAATTATGTAAATATTGTGAATAGTTTTCTACTTCAAAAACGTGCATGTTAAGCAAGCATATCCAAAATTTCCTCTTTATATATGTAACTGACTTCACACTCAACACTTCAGTACCATTGCTTAAAGGAAACTGTATAACCCGTAACGTCTCTCTCTAGGAATTATGCTAACTATGCTTGTGAATATTCTTATTTTTTAACTCTTTTTACAATGTTATCTTGTATACTCCTGTGTTTTATTGTAACAGATTTTGTACAATGCTTTCTTGGAGCTTTTCTCCCCGGGCCTCCACTGAAAACGGGTCATGTTGGCCCAGTGGACTTCCCCGGTAACCAAACTGGAAATAAAAATAAAAATAAATAAATAAAAAAATTATAAGGCTGATGGGTCTGTAATTATCTGGGTCTGTAGAAGGGCCACCCTTGCATGCAGGAGTCACAGAGGCTGCTCTCCGGGCATCAGGCATAAAACCTATAGACAGACTGAGGTCAAAAAGTTCAAACTGAGACAGTGCATACCTGGCTCTGAAGAGAATTTAGCCTCACATTTTATCTGATCCCAAAGAAACGTTATTTGTAGCCTTTGTTCCAAGGGGATTACGGGAAAAACTACATTTTATGAGATAGTGGGCACAACAATGTAGGTAGCTGGAGTAAAGTTAGCAGTAAATTTGTCCATAAATATATTGCTTTTATTCTTGGGAATAGAATGCGTGATATTATGGATGAGTCAGTGCATTGTTGAACATTAGTCCTTAATTTCCTGACATAACTGAAGAAAGATTTACAATTTCCTTTAGCATCAGTGGCAGTCTAAAGTTAGTACTTTTAATTTCCTTACTGGCATGCATGTGTCAGTGTAGTTTTGAGAAAGGAGAATGGAAATTTCTTACAACTTTGTTATTATTTTCCTTTTTTTGAAGTTCCACCAGAATGGCTTATACCTGAATTTACCATTATATTTATGGCAGAAGGGTACAGACCTTTCTATGCAGCAGTTTAGATTATGGTAGAAACTGGAGATGTATGTGGCAACCCTCACTCTGCTGGACCCTTTTGCAGGAGATTGTTGGGAATTTTGTATAGGCCTTCTACAAGTTGGATTAGGCTTGCCCTAGAAAAGTCCCTTAAAGTGGATTAATTTGGTGGTGGAGTGGTACCTTGACAAAAAAGGCTTCTGTTGTGTATTCAGATTTAATCAAGAATGAAGAAATGCATGGTGGGGTGAGGGCAAGGGCTAGGTTAATAAGGACCAGATCAACAATATTAGAGCCTCTTGTCAGTAGTTTTGCAATTTGCTTCAGTACTTTGCTATTAACAAACGCTAAGAAATACTAAACATATACATTTTTAAAGGTGTAAATGTGCCATTCAGTGCTTGGGTATTTGAAGTTCCCTAACATGATGGTATTAACTCTTGGTAATTTGCATCATCTTTTTTGAGCATAGATGGGGATCTGTAGCTGGTATAAAGTAATAGCTGGATTTGTACAGCTGATTTGGAGCTCAGTAAGCTCCATGTTGGGGCTCTGGGTAATTTGGTGTGAGGGGATGGTGTCTCTGACAAATACTGATGCTTCCCATACTGTCACACATCTACCCAAGAGCCTAAAGACATAAAAGGTGTTAAACCCAGGAAGAGATGGAGAGCTACCTTCGTACTGAACTATGTCTCAGTAAATGTGCAGATATGAATGTATGTGAGTCACAGGAGGGCCTCAGGTTCCAGTATCTCTCTGTTTAGACTCCTAACATTGACTAGTGCCACTAAGGTGTGATTTGAATTTGAGTTTTAGTTTGCAATGTAGGAATGTCCAGTAGGGAGACTCTGCCTAAAAAGGCACTATGGGGGCAGCAAAGGCTTTAGCCAGTATGATGAAGCCTGGTATGATAGGTGTAAGCCATCCATGATGAAACAGGAAGTCTTGTCTTCTATCTCATCCCAGACAGATACATACTGGATCCCTATAGAATGACAATGGCTACATAGCTAATTGTTAAACTCAATTATCTTGTCCTGGTATCTGAGCACCATTCTTGGTGACGGCAAGATACTGCTCAAGACCAGTGTCTTTTCTGCCTTTAACACATGCATAGTAAGTTCCATCATGTCTTCCTATGTTCCCCTGAGTGGTCCCCTCACCATTCACTCCCACATAAGCTACCACTGGACATTCAACTGAAGTGGCAGACTGTATTGCAGCAGCAAAAATCTTGGCTGTGTCGCTTGCATCTTCAGTTTCAAATGCCTCTTCTTATTAGGATTGTATCACACAACCAATTAACTTCTGACTCCTGTTACACCATGGGCACAACTTGTCATAGGTTCATAGGTTTGTAGGCTAACGGCTTAAGAGCTCTTACAACCCTAGTGAATATAACCTGATTTTACACAGTATATGGCCTCTAGAGGCAAGAGAATGGCATAGATTTGTGCTTATGCATTGCGGATCTTACAGATTGCCCTTGACCATAAGGGACATAGACACTACCCTAGGTGTAATTTGTGATTCCCCGTCCATTGATCCAAATTGCTTTTGAAAAGGGCCAGGGAAGGCCTCTGCTTAATGTGAATAAGAAGCCTGTTCCAAAGAAGGGACATTCTTTGAGATACATATCTGTCTGTCTGGCATGTTTTGTTTGAGTCTCTGACTAGCTTTAGATCCCTAGAACAGGTGACCCTCATGCTGTTTGACTTGTGGATGTGTGGCAGCTCCAACAGGGCTGGATTTGTCAATGCCTTGTAGGTCAAGCATAGGTCACCCCTTAATAGTTGGTTGGAGACAGAGTAAAGGGATAGGGCTTTTATTCTATCTGCATACAACATGGTGTGTACACCATGTCTTTTCTTTGTGAGGAACCTCTGAGGTCACTCTGGCTGCTGTAAGTACATAGTCAAGCACAAGCAAAATGGTGCATTGTACTCAGTTACTGGTCTAATGAGGGCTGAGTACAGCAGGACTATAATTTGCTTGGGTCTGGATGCCATACCTTTACTTTTAAGTTGTGCTACATAGGACTTCCTCACCACTGTGGACACATGGCAGTCAAAGTTCAGGCTACTATCTATCTGTGTACCTAGATCTCTCACCTCTGAGTCTGCTCTTAGGGGTGTGCTATTGATGTTGTAATTTGCAGTGGTATGTGGCTTCCCAAAGGGTATGATAATGCATTTTTTCACATATAGTTCTAGGCTATGGTTTTGTACTAATCATTGGTCTGATCTAGACTCTCCTGAAGGATATCTACATCACTGGGGGTCCAATGATTGCCCTCAGCTTGCAGTCATCAGCAAACTTTGCCATCCAGAGGCCTTCTACATTAGCCTTGACTTCAGAGAAGTTTATTCTGAACAGGAGTGATGCCACCACTGAGCCCTGGGGCACACCACTAGTAAGTGGCCTCTTGCTGGATCTGCATTCATCCACTTTAACCACGTGTCCTATCCATGGGACAATTCACTATGCATCTAGTGACATAGGGATTTCTGCCTAGTTTTGTGAGTTTATTTATAATACCTGAGTGGTGATTTGTGTTTAATGCCTTGGCCAGGTTGAGGTAGGTGGTATATACTGTTTCACCCTCATCCATGGCCTTAGTGGCTTTCTCAAAGAAATCCATCAGATTCAGTAGGCATGACCTGCCCTTAACAAAGTTGAATTGGGTTGGGTCCATTGTTTGGAGGTTTCCTATGTCATTATTTATCAGATCCATGATTATTCTTTCCATGGCCTTACATATAAGACTAGTCAAACTTATGGGTCTGTAATTTCGCAGGTCAGTAGATGGTCCCCTTTTATGCAGAGGGATGATTGTTGCTATTCACCACTCTACTGGGACAAAGCCATTCTGGAGACTGTGATTATTGTGATGCCCCAACACTGGCCCAGTAATCAAGAAGCCTCAATCCTCACCATGGCAACAGTGGGGGACGTACAAACTGGGTGGATGACAAGTACACACACATTACAGTGCAATTTCCCTTAGGAGTACACAGAGATCACAGTCATTCTGGGGCTGGTTTCTCCCTCTTTCTCCAGATCCCCAATAAGACTCCCCACTAGCACAGCTATAGGGTTGAGATCTCAGCTCAGTGGCCAAACCAGTATCTCAGTACCCTTTCTGCCCAACCAGTCTTCATGTCCCTGCCCAAATAGCTGACACACACACACACACACACACACACACACACACACACACACACACACACACTCCTTGAGATTTGATTTATATACTAACACACACACACACACACACACACACACACACACACACACACACACACACACACACACCCTGGGAACGGCTGGCACAGGTTTACTAGCTATGCCCCTTTCTGACCAAATTATAAGGTAGTTTTCATTGCAACCAGCCAACTCTTATCAGCTACTTTAAGGCCCTTAGCAAAGGGTGCCCAATCGTACTGTGCAATGCTACTATTAATCCAAATGGTAATCTGACCAAGAGCAAGGCTATTTAGGAGTGGCCTGTACAGTGTCACCAAATAGATATGCAAGTACTCTTAAGAGCTTAAATATCTCTAAATAGACCAGCTGCAATTAAAAGGTTTAAATATATTTAATAATAAATAATAAAAGAACAAGACAATACTCAGTAAGTAATCAGTTACATCAGAGTTCAAAATCACAGGAAATATTTAAAACAACATTTCAGGACAGTCACAAATAAATAAAGAAAACATCTAAGCTACACTTTACTATATTCCTATCTGAATCTAAAAGAGTCACTAAGCCCTAAAAACGTACTTACAGCAAGGCAAGTGTAGAGGTGAGTGGATGTTTCCAGCTGATGTTGTTAGGTCAAAGACAAAATACATAATGCACAGTTTCTCTCTGAGATATTTCTTAAATTGATATCAAATATTACTGCTGGATTAGTTTAGATGACATAACATTTTGTCACCTGAGTTCAGTTCCCAAGCTAACCCCCCTTTGTCAGAATTTTAGCATCTCTCTGTGAAAAATACATATCTCTCAGATGTTTGCAGATCCTGGACGTCATAAAACAATAAAACAATTTTCATTTTAAACCCAGTAATTACTTCTCTTTTAAGATAATACAAAAAACATCTAGCTCTAGACATTGTGTCTGCCACTGCATTGAACTGTGAGATAAAATTTATTTTATTATATGGTTATGAAACAATTTAATTTCAACTATTTTCTCTGAAATGTTTTCATGTTAACCTCCTGTGATCCAGTTTCCATTAAACATATACATCTAAACAGTCACAATAGTGCAGGTACATTCCTGTTCTATTCCAATAAGGCACACTGTGGTTACAGTTTAGCTTGGTACTTTACACATACTTCTGTATAAATCATATCAATATTCACAAATGACATAGAATTATTTTACAAAATTCCAGATAGTTGGGCTGGCAGTATTTTCCTTTGTCACAAAGATGAAGACATTTTATAAGGTCTTGCATCAAACACTGGGGTCAGTGATGAACAAGATGTAATCAATTAATTATAACTACACCTCTCAATGTACTTCATTTCAGGGAGCAGTTCCTTATTTACATTCAATAGAATATGTTTTTACACTGAAAAGATTCATCACACATTAGGTCGTATTCATGAATGTCTACACTAAGCATACACCATTCTGAGTAAATAGACAATATACTTCCACCTTCTTCCTCCTAATTATAGCTTTCCTACTGATTTTCTTGCAGCCTTAAATATTGAGAGGAATTCATAATGGTTACCACAAAGTGTGGACTATGTGTACACCTCGTGTAATATTTCTGAGTGACTAGATAGCACAAAAATGCTAGGGATGTTCTTGAATACAGAACATATACACTTAGTGTAGGTGTTTATGAATCCACCCCACTGAGTAATGGATGCCATGGTGTAAAGAGTAATTACAGAAAATAATATGGAAATATTGCCTACACCTTACACTGTATTGCAGTATGTACTACAATCATGGTTCATAACAGGGGTGTCAGTTGAAAACATGGGCTTGAATACTAAAAAGTAGAATGTTGCAAGCAAATGTTAACAGTTTTAATTGCATACGTATTACTCCAACTGTTATTCATAAGCTTGAAACAAACTGTGCTCATCTTGGGAGGGGGGGCCCCATCCCATGAACTGATTTCACAGTAGCTGTGCAAAGTTACCTATTATAAGGTGAGGTCCCATGTTGCTCCATTGCATGTTGAAAATATGAATCTTAAATGTTAAGAAATTGCCAAAATGGTATACATCCCATATAAAATGATGCAATAAGTAATAAGCTTAGCTTTTGGTTGGGCTCCAAGGAGCATAATTTACTTCTATCACCAGAATTAGAAGTTGTGTGACTCTTAATGAAAATTGGAGGGGAGTTAGGTCGCATGATCCACAGCAATGAGGGTAGGAAGGACAATGGGAAACATGTTGAAATGTTTACTTTATTAAAGAAGAAACAGGCCGAACAGTGATTTTTGTTTACTTCAGGCATTTGACACTGTGACTACACACTCCTCAGAGTGACTAGGAGGACTGCTCATACTTGAGAACTGTGTACTCCTACCACTGTTACATGGTCATTGTAAAGAAGTCTTGGTTTGGATAGGGTTAAAAACTGCAGTAGGAGATGGGACAGTTTAATCTCTGAAATACACACACACATACATACATAGTTCTAGGTGACAGTTTCTTTATTACAGGCACTCCTTGGAAATAAATGATTTTTCATGACAAAGAAAGAAATCCAAGGGGAATTTTTTAAATGGGCTGTCTTCCAAGCAGTGCGTCACCTCTTATGAGTTGCAATATCACTGATAGAATACGATGAACATGTGCAAGCTGTTCACCACTTTTTTGCTATAACTAAAGGGTTCAGTTAGAGAACTGAAGGAATTCATTCTAAAACAGCAGTGTTCATGTGTACTTAGGTCAATTGTCAGTGTGACGTGGAATCCAGTTAAAATTTGCTACAAGGAGATGCATATTGTTTATTCATTGCTTCTTCATAACATGTTTAGTACTTTAATTTTGTGGAGTCTCCTCTGTAGTAAGCTTTCCATCAGAAGATTTATTACCATTACATATGTGTAGTGTCAATCTCATCTGGATGATCCAAGAATTTCATATGAGGAAGTGTGCATAATGTCAGGGCTGACATTTGGGTACATAAGTGACATTTGGTGCCCTTAACAAATTTATTTGCATAAAGATCTAAAAAAAAAAACTTGAACCTGACCCACCACATCCATCAGTTGACACCTTGCTTTTGGCAACAGCATAATCTTAACAGAAGTCCCTATTTCTGTGTTAATGGAGCTAGCAGTACTGGTATAAAACTGACCTGTGGTGATATTAAGACAAGTCACCACCGGCTCTTCTCAGAAAGCAAAGCTAGACCCAGTAGTGCTGGTCCATACCTGTAGTAAGCTACATTCATACTAAGGCAAAGCTAGCCCCAGTAGTGGTGGTTCATACCTGCATTCGTACTAAGGCAAAGCTAGCCCCAGTAGTGGTGGTTCATACCTGTAGCACGCTGCATTCGTACTAAGGCAAAGCTAGCCCTAGTACTGGTGGTCCATACTTGTAGTACGCTGCATTCGTACTAAGACAAAGCTAGCCCCAGTAGTGGTGGCCCATACCTGTAGTACGCTGCATTCGTACTAAGGCAAAACTATGCTACATTTGTAGTAAGACAAAGAGGAGGTTATATGTATAACCAGTTCTGAAAAAAAAACACCAGAATACTAATTTTGCATGTAATAGTAGTTGATAATGACAACTATACACTATACCGGTATATGTTACCATAGCTCCTCCAGGGCACATATCTCTTTCTCAGGACATTAGTGAAATGCAAAGAGATAAGTAGTGTAAACCACATGCAGTCAGGGACTTTTGTGTGAATAGATATATACCTTAGGACACCTGGAGTTTATGACTGTGTTATATAACTTTGGTATGGTGTTTAAAATGGATACAAAGATGAGTAATCTGCTGGTAAATCACAGTGAAAACAAGTGCAAACAGATAAAAAATGGAAAAAGCCACTGTACACCATGGAGCACCAAAATGGAGACAAATACTTTAATATGCAACTTTGTTGTATATTAAATAAAAATGCTGATAAGGGGGTGGGGTTGTTATACTTGATGCTGATATATTTTGACCATGCAAGAGATGTTGAATAATAAAGATTATAAGAAAATTAATAGATCTGACGGGACAAATATTATTGAAAAGTTCGGTAAAGATTTCCATGAGATGTATCACAAAGGTCATAGAGCTTTTAGTTTGTTTGATTATCTTACTACTGTTTCACCCATTATAGCCCTTATTATGCAATACCTAAACTTCACAAGTTGCAGACAAAACCACCTCTGAGATCAATTGTCTCAGCTAGGAGATGGATCATGGAGCCTATCTCTAAATATATAGACTGAGTTGAAGAGATATATACATTCATCATATACTATCATTAAAGACACCACATTTTCTTAAAGAAATGTACATGTGGGCAGAAGATAAGGTCATTAGTAATTAGATTTTAGTCACTTTGGATGTTGACTCATTATTTACATGCATTCCCAATGATTTCAGCATTGACAGTATCAAACATTTTTACTGGAATATGCACAAATGGATGAGGTTAAGGCTGTTGATTTGTGTAGCTTGTTACATATCGTATTAGAAAATAACATTTTTGTTTCGAAACACAGCTATACCAATAAATTACGGGTGTTGCCATGGGCACACCTGTAGCAAATATGTATGCAAATATTATTATGTGAGAGGTACAAAACATTTTATCTAATTCTGTATATCCCAAGGTTGATTTTTACCATCGATTTGTGGATGACCTATTTCTTATTTGGAGATGTACTCTAGAAGAATTTGACATGTTTTTAACTCACTGAATACACATACTGAATTTCTAAAGTTTAAGAAAGAAACATCACTGCAACAGGTTAATTTTTTGGATATTACTTTATATAAATCACATCTGGGCAGCCTTGAATCTAGGTTATATAAGAAACCTGTTGAAAGAAATACATATTTGCATTGGACTAGTATGCATCCACTTTTTATCTTTAAGAATGTTCTTGATAATCTAATGAAGCATGTTGCCTGCATACTGAAGATGATCATATGTTGTTACAATTACATAATACAGCACATGATTTTATATGTAGGGGTTATAATAGTAAAGTAACACCAGAGATAATACAATTCAAGAACATGATGCTAACATCAAACCAATTTTCTCTAAGCAGTCCCACAATACAGGTATAGTTGAGCAAAGTAATAATGTTAATAAAGTTAGAAGATGCATGCAAACTTATAAACAAGATACAAAGGCTGTTAAAGCCATCATTAACAAATACTGGTCCATTTTGTCTACAGTATCAGAGATTGGGAATTCTATAGGTGATAGACCAACTTTGGTTATAAAAGATGTCCTAATTTAAAGAATAAAGTATGTTATAAAGAACGACCTCAAAGTATTACATATTTTAAGACTAATAAAGTAGGAACACATAGATGTAACAATGTGTGCACTGTACCAGTATTAATACTGATAAAAGCTTTACCCATCCAGTCACTGGAAAAATATTTAATGTACAAGTGTTTGGAAATTATGATTTTAGGAACATTATATACGTAGCTACTTGCCAGTTACGTGATGCATATTATGTGGGAAAAATCAACAAAAGGTTGAAAGATAATCTTAGTAGTCATCTCTCTGAAATTAATAAGAAACGTAACACTAATGCATTATATAGGCATATTTATAATACAGGCAACACACACTGTTTTAAATTTATGATTTTATTTCAAATTAATGAAGCCCTACGTGGTGGTAATATTGTTCAACGTACTGGTTTAGAGGAATATAGATGGATTTTGTGACTTAGGGCTCATATATTACCAGGTTTAAATGAATTTCTATCTTTAAAGCCCTATTTGAGAGAATTACATCAGAGGGTGTAATTGTATCATGTGACCTTTATCATGTGACTTATCTATTTAAATGCCTTTAGTAAGTGTTTTAAATGTTTATGTGCCTGAGGAAGCTTTTACGTGAAACTGCAAAGTTGCATATTAAAGTATTTGACTCCAATTTGGTGCTACGTGGTTTACAGTGGATTTTTTTCTTTTTTTGTGTTTAAAAGGGAAATGTTAATTTCCAGTTATCAGATGGCATTGAAAAAGATGTTTTTTAGTTCAGCACCATTTAGTCATTTGTTTTTTTTCTCAATCATTTTGGGGATGTTGCCAGAATTTAAAAAAAAGAACACAAAACACCGGTTTGGAGACTGCTGACTCTCCCCCAATACATCCACCCACCCCACCAGTAGTATAGCTTCCTAACCTGAATGAGAGACTCATGCACTGGTGCTTCACTCCAATACAAGTGCTTTTTTCCTACGGCATATATCCTAACAAAATACAAATTAAGGATGTAGTATTCTAAAAGGTTTACTGTGCAAAGATTCAGTTGGATAGCTAATACTATAATGAGTATACATCACTCCAGACACAGCTATCCTTTCTGCTGTCACACAAGCTATGTTTGTCAGTGCCACATGATCTTTCTTATTTTCATTTATACATTTAAAGCTGGTGCATTTGATGCCTTGAATTTTTAAACTTAATTAGCTCACCAGGGCTCACTTTGGTGTGTGCAAGGCTTCACCCACACATCTTTTTTTTTTCAGGCTCATATTTAAAATAAACCACTTGTAAACTGAATGCTCAGGGGAAAAATATTTAAAACGTATCTAATTCCTGAAGATCGTGACTCCCCATAAAAATTATATATATATATATATATATATATATATATATATATATATATATGCACACTATATCATTGAGTTAATACCTTTCTTGTTTGCTCATCTCATTTATTCTATGGACATTTTTATGCATATTTTATTTGCATATAATGCTGTGAATTGTGAATATGGGCAATCAAAATAGTGATATAAACTTAAGAGTCCCTGCTGGTCAAGCAATCTCTTCAGGTTCCATACTCCCAGAATTAAATGCTAAGAATTTCTTGCTTTGAAAAGCAGATGTTGCCACAGTAGTTCAGTACACATGCACCACACTCATTTATGGATATCTTTAAACGTATTTCAGTACACATGCACCACACTCATTTATGGATATCTTTAAATGTATTTCAGTACACATGCACCACACTCATTTACGGATATCTTTAAAAGTATTTCAGTACACAT